>NC_056730.1:520975656-521083156 GCF_019279795.1 Protopterus annectens | reverse complement strand
TTGAGAAAGCCAAACCACTTAACAAAATATATATATATATATATATATATATATATATATATATATATATATATATATATATATATATATATATATATATATATATATATATATATATATATATATATATATTCCAAGCTTGCTTTCTGCCTTTCCTGTAAGTAGTCTAATCCAGATACAGATTTGCTGTATCCAGGACTGTTTGTAAGCTTCTGTACCACAAGCCTTTCTATGTTGGAGGGAAGCCTTCTAGCTTATCAGTGGGAGTGGTAAGCAGTAGGTAGCCTATCTACCACAAGAGTGGTTTCTGGCCCAGAAATTGTACTTTATTGGCCATTTGGCAGTTTTTCCATCTCTTTCAACTTTCTGGTTTAAAAGCCTGCATTTGCACTTCCTTCCCACCTTCTCTGTAACTAGTTTAGTCCAGATACAGATTTGCTGTATCTAGGACTGTTTGTAAGCTACTGTGCCGCCAAGCCTTTCTGTGTTGGAGGGAAGCCTTCTAGCTTATCACTAGGTAGCCTATTTACAACAAGATCCAGATACAGATTCTTAGTTTTAGCACTTGAATTTGCTTATCCGTGCTCAGCACTTGTTCAGAACTTGTTGTAAGCACTAAATAAACTACAAATTACTACAGCACTCACCCTTCCTCATTACCTAGAGGAAAACAGTTTTGGTACTTACTTTCCTCACTTGCTTAGAGAAAAAACAGCTCTTGTACTCACTTTCCTCACTTGTCTAGAAAATATTTTTTTATTCAGGCATGTCCAAGGGTCAGCTCCCAGTGTTCTCTCCTGTCTATCGGATGAATCTTGGCATCTTGGGGCAATGTAGCAATTGCCTCATGTTCATAGACAACCCTCTCCTCCTACCACCCAACACTACAACCTGTGAGAGATTCACTTATCTAGCCAAACTGGAGGTAAAGCTCTCTCCGACGAAGACTGAACTTGATAGTCAAGAGGAGAAGATAAAATCTTGCACCACACCACACTGATCACATAGTCCCACTAAACCTATACCACCAAAATGCACACATAGAAACACAAAAACATTCGCGGAGGCTCTCAATAATAATCTTCTCAAGCAATAGAGACCTCCAAAGCAGAAACACAAGCAACTTCCCACCACCAACACAACCCAAATGACACATAGCCCACAGACTCAGTGTGCCATCCAACCACAGCCCATAAGGCAAAAACAATGTACCCAACACACTTGTCATAGGTGACTCTATAGTCAGGCACACTGATGTCCCACTCACCAGGCTAAACAAGGAGAAGGTCACTGTCAGCTGCCTGTTGGGTGCCAGGATCCACCACATAACCCATGCATTCAGGTCACTCCACAACAATTACAAATATGACTCTGTGATTGTCCATGTTGGTGTGAACGACCTGAGATGTACCTCCCTGGACTACATGAAAAGAGAAATGGAAGAACTCTCTGATCTTGTAGCCCAGGCATGGTATGACCCTAGCCCTGAGTAGCATCCTGCCATTGCCCGGAATGATACCGTAGTACAAGGACAAAATGATTGACTTCAACAATTGGCTAAGCTTCTGGTGTCATTCTAAGGGGATCCAGTATCTGTCTGCCTGGGATGACATGGTCGACAGACCATGATGCTTTGCCAGAGATGGCCTGCACCTGTCACCCATAGGATTCCGGATACTGGCAAAGGCTCTTGCCACCCCTATAGTGCCTTTTTTAGGCAAGGTTCAAATGACAAATTCACCACCATAACAGGAACAGGCAAGCAAAAACTGAGGGTAATGCTAGTCAATGCTAGAAGTCTAAATCTCAAAATGCACTCACTCGAGGCACTCCTTAAAATGGAGAACATTGATGTCTGTGTAGTGACTGAGACCTGGTTCAAGGCTCCAGAGAGCACTCCTGCATTACCAGGATATAACTCATACCACACTTTTCGGCCATCTAACCTGGACTGGAACACCAAAGGTGGAGGTGTGTCCATATTCATTAAGGATATCCACACCTCCAGGCTAGTTGCTCAGCATAATGCAGCCGAGGTTATCCAAGTGCAACTAACTCTGGGCAAAACTGCAATCCAAATTGCAACTTGCTACAGATCCCCTACCATGCCCCAGGATTCCCACTCCTCTTTTCTTGATGTACTGGAAAATATTAGGGTTCAACCAAACACCCTAATATTGGGCAATTTCAACTACCCCACCATTAACTGGGAAAACTACTCATGTACCAACTCCTTTGCTCAGCGCTTTCTGGAATTCATAAATTCCAATGCCCTGGATCAACTTATCCACACCCCCACCAGGGACAACAATATCCTAGACCTAGTCATTACCAACATGAGTGACCAGTGTTCCACACCTGAAGTCAACTCCTTGTTGGTCAGATCCGACCATAAGCTAATCACCATAGATATCCACATCCAGCGTCCCTGCCCCCACCCCCCATTAAGGAAACCACGGTAAAAAATATCTCCAAAGCCAATTTCATACTTCTTAAGACAGAAGTGGTGAACTTCATGACACCCATGCAGATGGACAATACAGTTACAACTGCTGAATCCTACACAAATGCACTCTATAAGCACTTACACGAGTGCATGGATCGTGCTATCCTAAACAGAACCAAGATGCTATCCTCCAAAAAAAGGAAGCCAATCTGGTGGTCCCCTGCCATAAACAAACTCTACAACAGAAGGAAGAAATTGTTGCAAAAGAGAGTAAAATCCCATGAGTGGAGGAGCTCCCTGGTCAGCCTCAGCAAGAAGCTGAGATCCCTTATAAGATCCTCCAAAGCTAGCTATGAAAACAAGATTGCCACTGATTCTAAGGACAACCATAAAGCATTCTACAGCTATGTCAAGAATCTCAATGGCAACACCCAGATCTGCTCTGAGTTACAGCATAACGGCACAAAAATTACAGAACCGACTGATATTGCCAACATCCTGGCAGATAGGTTCAGTGCTAACTTTACCCCCCTCTCACCCCCTAAAGAGCCCATATCTATGCAGGAAGAATGCAGAGTCCCTGTAATCACAACTTCACAGGTAAAAGCAGCACTCTCTAAAGCCTAAAACACAGCATCCATGGGACCGACAACATCCCAGACTGTGTTTTAAACGAACTTCAGAATGAACTGGCTACCCACCTAAGCACCATGTTCAGTAATAGCCTCACGTCAGGCTTTGTGCCCACTGAATGGTGCACAGCAACAGTTATCCCACTCCACAAAGGGGGAGCCAGCACTGATCCTGGAAACTATCGCCCTATTAGCTTGACGAGCCTGGTCTGCAAGGCCATAGAACGTATCATCACGGAATTCATAAACAAAGACATCGGTAACCTCCAGACTCTGGACCCCACCCAGTTCAGGATTGTGAAAGGCAGATCTTGCCTCCTGAACCTGGTCGACTTCTTTGAGGCAGTCAACAAAGCCATAGACAAGGATAAGGTGGTTCACATAGCCTATCTTGACCTCGCCAAGGCTTTCAACACCATCCCCCATTCTGGAATTATAGCTAAACTCACTAAACTAGGTATAAATCCCTACGTCACAAGATGGGTTGCCAACTGGCTCACTGACAGAACCCACACTGTAAAAGTTGCAGACTCCAAATCTGACTTCAAACCAGTGACAAGTGGAGTACCACAGGGTTCAGTCCTGGGACCTCTCCAGTTTGGTGTCTACTTCTCTGAAGTACAGGCTAACACAGAAGGCCTCTGGCTAATGAAGTTTGCAGATGACTGCAAACTAGGAGCTATAGTCGAGTCCCCAAATGATGTGGACATCCTACAGAGGGGCCTCACTGAGACAGATGCCTGGTGTCAGAGCCATGGCCTCAAGCTCAATGCCAAAAAGTGCATTGTTATCCCCTTTGTAAAAACGCTGTACCCATGAACTACCACATAGGCAGCAGTCTTCTTAACACCAAATGAGTGATAAGAGACCTTGGGACCTAGGTGGACAGTAGTCTCTCCTTTGATAATCACATTGCCACAGTAGTCAGGAAATCCTTCTGCATGACACACCTCATCACAAAAGGGTTCTCATCCAGGAAATAGAGGTCATTGTTCCCCTCTACTCGACACTCATTAGACCCTTTATAGAGTACAGCGCTCCTTTTGGAATGTACCTCACAAGACATCTGCAGCAGCTGGAAAGGCCACATAAGTACCTCACAAAGAGAATTACTGGCCTCAAACAGATGCCCTACACTGATCATCTCAAAAAACTCCAGTTTTACTCTGTAGCATATTGCCTACTCCGAGGTGATCTCTGCCTAACATATAAAGCTATGTCAAACCCAGAGCTGCTGGACATGCTACACCTAAAGAAATCCCAATCCCTCTGAGCTACACCCTCTAGGGACCCAAGCCTTGTCACCACAATAAACAGGACTTGCTGGAGGGATAGATTCCTGTCCCAGAGACTTCCCATACTCTGGAACAAGCTACCCATATATGTCAAGCAAAGTTTCTCATTAACACTCTTCAAGAAAAATCTTGATGAGTGGATGGGAAATAGGAAATACATAGGTTCATAGATTAGTATTAAGCTAACTGCCCTTGCGAGCCATTTTAAACCTAGCCAATTATCCCTTGTGAGACTCAAACCCTGCATCTTGTGCTTGCAAGACAAACACCTTAACCATTAGGCCACCCTCCCAACCACCTCGGGGATCACTTCTGTGGCTCTGCTCGACAGAGGCACAGGAAATTAACTTGGCATAAGCTAGGGAACTTTGTTGGCTAGGCTTACTTAGGCCCTTGGGCAGATAACCTACTACCTACCTATGAACCTATGACCCTATCTTATTTTTCCACAGGGACAGGACTTCTTTGAGAAATCCTTCTTTTATACCTAAAGTGGTATCCAGACTTACTTTAAGCCAAACTATCCATCTCCTTGTTTTCTTTCCTGAACATAAAAATGAGGGAGAAAGGATACTCCATACCTTGGATGTTTACACGTAATTAAGGTACTATATTAACATAACTAAATCTTTCAGATGTTTTGATCAATTGTTCATTTCTGGGGAAGGTAAGAAGAAAGGACAACCTGTGTCAAACTAGACTATTTCCAAATTGTTATCTAAGGCTATCACCTTTTGTTATACTCATCATGTCAAATGTATTCCAGGCAGGGTCAAGGCCCACTCTACCAGGTTCTTGGCTTCATCTATGGATTTTTTGGAAAGGGTTGGATTCTAGAAGTACTCTAAAAGCTGCTACATGGTCTCTGTACATACTTTTACAAAGCACTATAAGCTTGATTTCTTTTCTAGGTACAGATCAGGCGTTGCTAGGACAATTCTCCAGGAGCTCCTGGAATCTTCTCCTTTCATGTCCTAACTGTAGTAGGGTAATCAATCCATATAGTGAAGGTAATGCAGCAGCAGTCAGTGTGATGAACATATTACAGTTGTGTAAATAAACTTACCATAACAGTAGATGTCTGAATAATCACTGCTGCAGTAGCTGCTCCCTCTGTCCATCTCCCTTGATTTTTGGTGGGTTTTTTATGCTAGGGAATGGACAATTATTTTTTTGTTGTTCCTAGCATTGTCCTTTCAGCCTGCCTTTCTCTTTTAGCAGGAAAGCTCTAAATGGCTTGGCACCCAAACTTGTCTTTTAGTCACCTCTGCTCAAGCTGCCCTACAGTTTGGGCACGTGTAAGGTGCTCTGCAGCTTTGGAAGCTGCCCAACTCATATCTTTGGCAGGACATAACCCATATAGCTAAGGCTACTGTAGCAGTGATCATTTAAACAGCTGCTATTATGGTATGTTTACTTACACAACTGTACTTCTCATGTGTGTTGAAGTCTTACAATAGGAATACAGAATCTGTAAGTAGAATTATGTCAAGCACTGTGTGCATTGTCTCTGAGAAGGTGGAGTACTTTGAATAGCCATTAAGTGTATATAAACAAACAACAGACAGAGCTTCCCTTTCTCTAATTCATATTCACACTGAGGAGACCTTCTGATTTACTAGTACAACCTCCTTAGCAACAATACCCAGAAAAGGTTTTGTGATGATCCCCTCACCTGCCTGGTACTTGTGCTAAAGGTTAACTCCAGAATAGAAGAGGGACAACTCCTGCTAGAGAGAACTGATACTAGAGTCAAATACTGTGTGAGAAGGTAAGGACAACTAAATTTAATTTGTAGTTTTCAACCTCTCACTCAGACTATGGCTCTTTCCCCAGCAAATATGTGACAGTCCAGTTCTGTCTCTTTCCCCGGCAAAGAGGTGACAGTCTTTGTTTATATGGCTGCACAACTGTGTGAAAATGGCAAACTCCACCTTAAAGCACATAGAAGTCCTGCAGAAATAACAATCTTGTTGTGCCTAAGAAGTTAGCTGCCAGTTTGAAAACGTTGATTTTGACCAACTGAGTTTGGGCAGTTAGATCCCAGTGAAGTGGTCTCCCATCACCTGTATGAACGACCTTAATCTGCCACATAGCCACAGATAGGAAAGTGAAAATGGAGGAAATGAAAAAAAAAAGATTTGGCATTTCAAGGGCAAAGTGAAGGGCAGTGAGTGCTTACTAAGGCTGTACAGACGCCAGTGCATTGTGTGTGCATGGTGGGGATGTAACTCATGGCCTCACAGAAGAAATTAAGGTTGAAGTAAAAGGAGCAAACAGCACTTATAAAGTCTGCATGGCTGATCTTCCAGAAAGAACAGTGTTTATTACACTGATACCAGCTCATGGAAACAAGTGACAATTTGACAATATATACTCACTTGCCTAGCAGAATAACCACCAGATACAATATTAAATAATATTAAACCTCAGATGGCACCTGACAAAGATGCCCATCCTTTGGTTCTGATGGTGAGATGTAACCACTGTTGCCTGATTGAGTGAAGAGTTTAATCATGTTGTTAATTTGAAAAAGCCATGCAATCTTTAGCATTTACATTATTACCCACAGAACAGGTAGTCTGGACCTCTGCTAAATGTCTCATCTTAAGGGCAGTCCCTCAAGAGAGCAGCACCCCCCCCTTAAGATCTACTGCACTGCCATGTTGAAATATCAGTCCTAGTACCTGCTATAGGAATAGAACCCACAACTTTCTGGGGATTCTACCATTAAGAGCAAATACATGGCTTTTTCTGTTGACATAGAGAGATAAAGCCCAGAGTATGTTCTAGGTGACCCAAGTTCTATTATCAGCTGTTGCAGCTGTTGCAGTTGATTAGGGAAAGGGGGTTGCGGCTTAGCCTTCTGACCTTGCTTCAGGGAAGGGTATGCGGGCGAATGTTCATGGTGCTTAGCCTCACGATAGAATCACTGGTACAGAGCAGAGATCATATAGTAATGTTGGCTTCAAGGAGAGCAGAGCAATCTTGAGATGTTATGTCACTTGCAGAAGCAATTGAGACACTCCCACTGACCCACATTACACTCTGAAACCTGGAGTAGCTGACTGACATGTACTGTGAGGTCAGGAGTAAACAATAAAAAAATCCCTCTCACAGATGATGGAACCACTCTCCACTGCTCAGCTCTCACCCTGGGAGGAAGAAATGGACTGTTGAGCTCCTCCCGGGGAAGAGGCTACAGACTGAACAGAGGGAGGATCCTTGATAGTCAAGAGGGGGAGAACAAAGATATAAAATAAAAAGCAAATATGCACTGTAGTATGCTAAGACACTGCATTAACCCATATTCAGCAGAAGGTCTTGCTTCCAGTAGCCCAGACACCTGCTTTTTATCTAATCCTAGCTGAGCAGACATTTTACATTTTAGCATTGAAGTTTGTATTTATTGAATATATTCACCTATTTAGATTCCTTTTGTAATGAATATAAGTACACAGTTAAGAAAATGTTTGTTGTCACTTTAATACATAACTAGCATTAACTGATTTTGTTGCTTGTTTTAATTAATATCAATTAAATGAGAGTATATAAATTTGATGCTTATTGAATGATTTTATTTTGATGAAGTCCTGACAATAGAAGGACAAACGTGCTAAACCCATCAATACATTTTTAGATTTTATTCGTTTGACTCCCTCTGTGTGTTTTTATCTGTGGTCACTGGATTAATTGTATTATTAGTGTTTCGTTAGCAGTCTCACTTGGTTTATTTGATAAACAACAACATTGTTATACTGCTGATTTTGTGTGGTGTATCTATACTTATTTCCTTTACAGCAAACAATATCTGTCAAAGTAAAACACAAATGTATTTTTGGTGTCGTAAGATCTTACTGAATGCAGTCCAAGCATTTATAAACTGCATCAGGTGGGATATGAACAGAGGACAAATTATTCCCATTTTATCCACAGATGAAAAGGACTCAACTACATGGGTTAACAAACTACTACTAAATGATTATATGTTATATTTATGATCACTTTTTACCCAGCTCTAAGTGTGAAATGAATAAAGCAATGCACTATTTTTTCATGATATTCCACAGATGATTGGCGAATATTAATCAGGGCATTACTGCTGGTTCATTTACAGATCATAATAGGACACTATGTTACCAACCTTATAATAGGACACTATGTTACCAACCTCATAATAGGACACTATGTTACCAACCTTATAATAGGACACTATGTTACCAACCTCATAATAGGACACTATGTTACCAAGCTGCCTGCCTGCAGCAGATGGACATACTAGTATCATAGTGCAGTGTGTTAAGTCCATTCTGTCTTAGGAAAGAGTATTCAAGGAAAGGCCAAAGTGGCACATGGGAATGATAGTGAAGATACTCTGCGGAGAACAGCAAACAACATTGGATGTTAATGACTGTGTAACCACTTGAGCTAACATGAGGAAGAGCATATGTGTTTCAAGTCTCTATAAATAAAGCACATAATGAGGAGTTCATTAGACTACAATGTTGCCCCAAGCCCTATAAGGGCTGCTTTCCTTGCAGGGAGGTAGGGGATAATTTACATTATCACTATGGCATTAGTGCACAAGAGGAAACCACAACTACTGGAAATGTTTTGTCTACAATTAGCTGAGTCAGTCAGGTATGGCTGAGAGTCCGTATAATGGTTTGTTAAAAACTGACTTGGAACAAGATAGAAACAATCAGTGCAAGTAAGTGTAATGCATTTTAGTGACAAGAAAAGGGGTCTTCCAGAATTAATTTGTGCATTGATCGGTGAATTCAATGAAACTCAAACATGAAGATTTTAAATCAATCAAAGTAGCCACTCTTCATAGAGTGTGACTACAAGGTATCTGTTTCTGAGTTAAATATCCGGCTGTCTCAATCTGATCAACATTCCTATGATGAGTTGGCTCGATGGCTCAGTGGCATAGGCAGATGAAGCCTTGCCTGGCTGTTGAAGGTGCCAAATGGGGAGATGAGTGTAAAGCAGCCAATATCTAGTCATGAGTCCTGGGGTGAGGAATGTGATTAGAAAAGGTAATACCCTAGTTCACGGAGGTCACACAGCAGGACCTGATATAATGACCAGTTATGCAGTCATTGCTAAACAATGAGAATACATAGTAATCAGAGTTGTCACAAGTGTGGAGGCAAGCACACCCTATTGGGCCACCATTGAAATATTCCCTTCATCCACTGAAGGGCAAGGACAAATAAGAAAAAACATGATAGCTGTTTAGATGATAGTTTCTCACAAACAGTTCTTGTCCATGTTGAATAAAAGTCTGGCTGAGTCATGAGAGCACTGCTGGTCAACAGACAATGAGGAAAACAGACCCAAGGTAATTCCTATGATATAAAAACACTGCTTCCACTCTGAGTGGATGTGACTGAAGGCATTAGGATCAGAATTACTGAACTGCATTCCCTGAAAAAACAAACAGCTAAAAAAACACATTCTAAGTGTTTTTTTGCTGATTGCAAGCCCATCTGCACCCCCCCCCCTCTGGGGGGGCAAGCCCTCCTATTCCCTCTACCTTACAGTCTGCTAACTCCATGGTTGCACTAACTTATATAAAGGGGAAAATCCCATGAAAAGGGCATCGCTGGTTGCAGGACTCACTGACAGTGCTCTCCTACATAGACACTGCTATCATCAGCGGGTTGAACCTCGGGCAACTGAAGTGTGTTCGTTCAATCTACATCCACCCGTAGGTTACCTAACAGCACTTTATTTTCCTCAGTGTTTTATTATCATCAGTGGAATTTGTTTATAACATCATTGAGCTACAACTCTGTCACACAAAATGAGATTTTTTTTAATTCCTTGGAACATAAGAAACTCTTTTACAGCCTGAAGGCAAAAACACTAACATCTTACATCATTTTTTTCTCAGAGTATGGTCTACAAAATAGTAGAACATGAGCTAAAGATTAAAATGGTCTTTTACTGACATATTTTACTCAGGTAAACATCACGGCTAATGGCAATATGAACCAGGTGAAAAGATTTAGACATGTTTTATAATTTTTGTAATAACAGTTACCAATGTTGGTTATTATTCCTAAAAAGAAAATCAGAGGATTTATACAGAGCATTCTCCATCAAGCCACAAGCAGATTCAACATGTTTGTGAAAACTGAAGTGGGCTGCAACATTACTTTTTAATAGTTACCTAAAACAAGATAATAAACGGCATTCCCTTTTCCTTCACTCATTCATGCCTGTAACACCTTTTCTGTATAGTTTCATATAGCACCCATAACTACCTATGGTGTCCTGACATTTTTAGGGGCTGGCTTCTTTAACAAAGCAGTTTAGCAATAAGTAATGAGATTGGGCAGCATAAGAAAGGACAATGTGCAAGTTACAAAGAGTTACAAAGTGATACAATGATTGCAACTCTAAAGTATCCTGCAGTGGGGATGTTAATCACTGTTTGTTATCTGTTATTCACATTTTTATACTTAACATTTATATTTTCATAACTGAGGGCGCTACACATCATTGAAGGACATGCTGTGAAATGTCACGGTAGTAGACTGAAAATACATTGTTACAGACACATTCCATTTATACTTCTCTATATCAAAGAGATGTTGCTAGTTGTTTGCTAATAATTATGTAGATATACAATATTTCCATGCATACATTATTATTTTCAAAACCGGGTGATGTACAAACTGTTTATTGGCATCAGGTAAAATTGTATATGATGAAGATAATAAAGAATAATGTCATTTAAGTATGTGTTGTAAGTTATATATCCCAATAGAGCTTAAGTCCTATTTATGTTGCTAATTTTATTAAGCAAACATAATTGTTCATATTTCTGTAACTGTGTCAGTAACCAAGCTCTCAAAAAGGAATTTCTTGCTGTCATGTGAAAGTACAACTCTGACTAAACGAAAGTGCCCAGATGCTAATATGTCCAGGATGGACAGTTTCTAGGATATAAAAACTGTTGTGAAACTTTAGGGAACATACAATTCTGAGTTTGTGTGCATTATAATATACTATGTAAAGACTGCAAATGCACCAGCTATTATCACTTTAAAGAAGAAATTCTACTGATAATGTTGCTTGTACATGTTTAATAGTATTTACTATTAACAAGATGCTTACATTTGTTTGAGTTATACTTTTTGCCTTGATTTTTCAGAAAATGCTCTGAAATGTATAGATGTAGGCTGCTAGAAGTGTGACTGTTCACAGTTCATAGGTGTTAATGAGTTAAATAATACAGTTGTGTGAGTAAACTTACCATAACAGTAGATGTTCATGTGATCACTGCTGCAGTAGCCTAAGATGTGTGAGTTATATCCTGCTAAGAATATAACAAGACAGCAAAAAAATACTAAAACCAACAACTAACAGCCGAACTGTGTTCAAAATAATAAAGAATAAACAAGAAATAAAACACAGTGCAGCAACCAGGGCAAACGGCATAAAAACAAAGAGGCTCCATAAAGAAGTCTATTTAATAAAACAGAATTGTAAAAGGATAAGCGCTTTCACATATCATGCTTCATCAGATCTAGAATATAACAAGAGGTCAGTTTCAAAAGCTTCAGGGCACATTTCACATATTCAAACCATTAGTCAGGTTTGGGCACAAAGCCTTTCAGAGCTTTCATGTCAACAGAGAGATGGAGGCTAAAGCCCTGAAAAGGACAATGCTATGAAAATAAAAATAAATAGCGACACCATAGCATAAAAACATACAAAAATAAAAGGGGAGGAGGGAGGGAGTGGCTACTGCTCTAGTGGTCATTCATTGTTTACTTACACAACTGTGCTATATTTTTCATAAGGATCACTGCTGCAATAGCCCGAGCTGTCTGGGTGAATGACCACATCTTTGACTGACAGGGAGGGGAAAAGAATGAGGGTCCAGGAGCCCCTTAATAATGGTTGTAGCAAGACCTGTCCTAGACCTGAAGAAGGGATGTAATCTATAGTGTAAAAGTATGTGCGGAGAACTAAGTTGCTTCTTCTAGAATACTACTAGAATCTAACCCTTTCCAAAAAGCGACAGATGAAGCCAAGTCCCTGATAGAATGAGTCTTCACCCTACCTGGCATAGTTTTGTTGTGGTGGATGTAACAAAAGGTAGTAAGACAAGACAGCCTTTTAAAAATCATCTGCTTTGACAAAGGTTGTTCTTTTTTCTACCTTCACAAGAAGTGTACAACTGATCAGAAGTTCTGAAAGATTTTGTTCTGTCAAGAACATCCAATACAGGGAGTATCATTTTCCCTCATTTTTAGGTTCTGGAAAAAGGTGGACAGCTTTAGCTTAAGGTAAACTCAGAGACCCCTTTTAGGCTTAAATGAAAGATTAGTTCTTAAAGAAACCATACCTTTGTGGAAAATGAGTTAAGGCTGACCCACCATAAGAGCCTACAACTCAAATACATTCTTGCAATGGTCAGAGCAATACGTAGGACTGTTTTCCGTGTCAAGAACCTCATGTCAGCCTGATGAGCTGGTTCAAATTGAGCAAGAGTTAGTTTGTCTAACAAAATTAAAATCCTGATTTCTGCTTTGTATGCAACACCTCTTTCAAAAAACATTTGCAGACTCCATTAAAAGATGGGAGATCCATGGGCAGACGGGCTTAAACTGGATAACAAATGAACCAAGATGGAGTAGTAAGGCAGGCCATAGGATTATAACTCATGCAAATAATGTGGAACCAGAGAAACACTAGCTGTGAATGGGTGCTGGTTCTTTTCATGGCACCAACTAGAAACTTTTTCCATTGGCTAATATATGATTGTCTAGTAGCAGTTTTTTTTTTACCTCCACTAATACTTGTTGCAAATAGGTAACTAAAAGTTATTAAAACTATTATTCTGGCAGTCAGCTCGAGTTGTTTGGGGTAGGGATATATCAAACACCCCTGATCTTATGTGAGTAAATCCAGTCTTTGAGGAAGTTTCTGGTAATTGCCCCTGGCCATTTCTAAAAGAAGGGAAAGTCACCACTGCCGAGGCTAGAAGAGAGTCGTCACAATGATCTTTAGAGAATCCTTCTGAATCTTAAAATGACCCTGGATATTAGTGAAAAGGCTGAAAAAGTGTACAGGAACATTCTTGTACAAGAAAAAGAAAAAAAAAAGCATCTGTCTTCCAGGCCTTCTTGGATGTAATACTGGAGCAGAATTTTGCCAACTGATTGTTGTGAGCAGAGGCAAAAAGATCAATTTGAAGTTTTCCTACAGTTGAATGAAATATTGGAGGACCCTCAGATTCAGTTTCCATTTGTAAGGGTGGATTTTGGTCAGCTCGTCTGCCATACAGTTTTGCTCTGATGGTATGTAAGATGCCTGTAGACTGAGACTGTGCTAATAAGTTATATTCCAGACCCTGGCTAGTCTAAACAGAGGATAAGATCTGCCCCCATCTTGCTTGTTTATGTAGCATATCACTGTGATGTTCTTTGTAAATTCTTGTAGAGTTCTCGGGCACCACAGATTGTAGAGAATTAGACAGCATTTATAACAGCTAATATCTCTTTTATGTTTATGTGTTTTGGTCTGTCTTTTTTTGTTCCAAAGACCCTGAACTTTTATTTCAAAAAACAGTGCTCCTCATCAAAGTTTGAGGCATCTTTTGTGACTGACTGTGCTGGAGCAGGATGGAAGAATGGGAGACCTTGACTATGATAACTGTGGTGTCTCCACCACATAATCCCTCTTTTTACAAACCCTAAAATTGAAATATTTAAAAGGGAAAGTATGTTTATGCTGGGACCACAGAGATTTTGTGTACCACTGAATCCTTCTCATGCGGAGTCTAGCAAGAAGTATCATGAGTATCATAGATGCCATGAGACCCAGAATCATGAAGAATTCCCTTTCTGAGATGGAAGTCTGAGTGGAAAACCTCAGGACTAGATCTAAATGTAGATCTATTTTTTTTCTGTAGATTAAAAGCTCTTTGAACTGAGGTGTTCAGGAGACACCACAGAAAAACAATGTGAGAAGAAGTCAGGGAAGTTTTCTGTAGGCTCTCCTGGAAACTCAGCCTGTGTAGGAGATACCTTATCCTACTGAGGGATTCCTGAGACTCTGAAAAATACTCTGCAAAGATAAGCAAGTAATCAGATAAGCAAGGAATAAGGAAAATGTAAATACCATGAAGTCTACAGTGCTCTATTACAGGAGCTAGACCCTTTATGAACACCCTTGGAGCAGTAGATAGCCAAACGGGTAATGCAGAGAATCAATGATGTGATTCAGACACTGAAAACCTTAAGAAACATCTGAAATCAGGATACATAGGAACATGGTGATATGCATATTTTAAATCTAGGGTCACTGGAAAATTCAAATAGGGAGTAAGGTGTGGCAAGTTGTGGAGTGACAATATTTTAAACTTGGGCATTAACACAAATGGGTTCAGAAAGGAAATGTCCAGAACTGGTTTCCAAGAATCTTCTTTCTTTAGCACCAGAAACATCCTCAAATAAAACCCTTCTCCTAACTGAGGAGGAATGTCATCTTCTATCATGCTCAAGTAAGAAAATGCTGAATGACAGGAGAGAAAAGAAGATATTGGT
Organism: Protopterus annectens; assembly: GCF_019279795.1. Lineage (NCBI taxonomy): Eukaryota > Metazoa > Chordata > Ceratodontiformes > Protopteridae > Protopterus > Protopterus annectens. The sequence continues at coordinate 521,068,212 of NC_056730.1, read as the reverse complement.
CTGGTGGGTGAGGAAAATCCACCAAAAAGGTAGGAGAGACTCCTACTCCATCTGTAACTTTGAGGAATAACTTTCGGAACTCATCTCTCTGAAACAATTTATTGCCAAAGAGAGAAATAGAGGTCATGATTTTCTGATAGGATGAAGGGATTGCCAGGGTGGGAGGAGGGTGAAAAGTCCTTCATTTAGTAATTCAGATTTATTAAACTGTCCCTTGTTCTAGGGGTTCCCGCCTTTTTTTGGAACTTCCCTGACATTGAATTTTTAAATGCTTGCCGGAACTGTTTGCTTTTCTTTTTAAAGAAAGTTGTGGAGGGAACATTGCTTCATTGACAAGCTTGGAGAAGGAAGGCTGAAAATGTGATGGATTCCTTGAATCAGCTTTCCTCTCTCATAACACTTTTGAATTATCTCTGAGCAGAAGATCCAATAACTAGATTTCTATCCAAGGGAAATTTCAAAATTTTATTTTTGACATCCTCTTCCAGTTTTTGAGAATGCAGCCAGGCAAACCTTCTCATAACAGAACCAGTGGCAGCAGCCCTGGAGGTAGCATCAGTAAAATCATCTGCACATTTCAAATAGTCTGTAGTCATTTGAAACAAAAGAAATCAAAGTACTCAAAGTAGATTTCCCTCACAAGAGGAAATAGATGCCAACAATATTTCTTATATTCTCACAAGACAGCAACCATAAATTTCAGCATATGAGCTTGAGAGCTGAGAATTCTAAAAACTTAAAAGGTTGAGGTAAGCAACACAAACTCTATCATTTCACATCTTTTAACTGAGACAGGAGAAGATTTGGGTTTAAATTTGTGTTTCTTTTTTTCTTTTTGACAGGAATTTCTGAAGAAACAGACCCACTATTGCCAACACAAACCTCCTTAGGGATGGGCAGAGCTTTTTGGCTAGATAGAGTGGCATTCTTTTCCCAGGACTGAGAAGAATGGCTCTCCCTTACCCATGTGGCAAGTGCACTCCAGCAGTTACTAGTGCATAGTGGCTTTAGGGTCTACACCAGAAGAACACAAGAAAAAAAGATAAGTGGTCTGAGGAACCAGTTTTGGCCACAGCAGAATCATCCACTTGTGGTAGAGCCACTTTAGCAGCCTGTTGTAGTAGCAAAGGCTTTTTAACAATTTTCACCTTTTTTGTGGCTGGAGGAAGGAAGAACCAAAAAACCAGAAGCTTGTTCCATGGTAAAGCCAAAAAAGGCACCTGATTCCATGGGAAGCTTAACAACAATAGTCAGTAAAACAGGTAAGTTGTAAAAAAATAACTTTTCCATGATAAAACACAGTAAAAAGCACTTTACACATTTACCCCAGCCCCAAAAAGTTAAAAAAAGATCTATCACTGTAAATAGAGTTACAATTAGATTTTAACAACTATTTACTACAAAAGTAAAAACAAAAAGTAATGCTGTTGTTTACATGTGACTTATTAAAAAAAACTTTTTCCTGGATTAATCGATTATGTTTCACAGAAAAAAATACATTTTCTGTCATAAAAAGTAAAGTGGAAGTCCCCCCTTCCAAAGGAAATTTATCTGCCCAGTAACAGCATTAGCCGAGTATTGATCTCTGAAAACCCACAGAGGAGTATTCTCTGTGCCAGCAGGAAAGCTCTGAAGGGCTTGGCACCCATACCTGACTTTTCATCAATTCAGCTTGAGCTGACTAATGGTTTGGGCACATGGAAGGTACCTAGAAGGTCTAGAAAGTGATTGGCTGTTACATCCTTAGCAGGATATAACTCCTGTAACGTAGGTTACTGCAGCACTGATCCTTATGAAGAACATATATGTGATGCCTAGCAGGGTTCCAGGTTCCAGAATCCAAAGTCATGTGATTATATGAACTGTAAATAGTTTTCAGAGGAACAAGCTAAAGCTGTTATTAATCAGTTCATGCCCATGACACAGTATATTTGCTACAATTTGTGGAGTTTCCATTAGAAACAGTAATGCTATGGTGTTATCTATTCTAGTTCGTAAAATAAGAAGGAGAGAGAGAGAGAGAAACATTGTAGATTTACAGGATCATAAATTCATAATAAGCTTATCACCAAGGGGGGCAACTGAGTAGCTCAACCACATCCCCCAGTACTGATGGGAGACTACCAGTGTCTACCATTATGTAGATTTTCTCCATATACCCAAGTGACAATATATCAGCCATCCAGTCATCCAGACAGGTTTTAAAGTTGCTAGGGAAATCCTCTACCTGATGTATAAGGTTAGCCTGTTATAGAAACAGCAAATACATGGGATTAGGTATCTGTCCTGCCGTCTGGTATTGCTGATGTGTTTTTTTTAGATTTAGATCTCAAGAGTGGGGATTGCTTTACCACTGTTTTGTGAAGACATTAAAAGACTGTTGAGTCATTCATAGCATAGAAGGCTAAGCAGAGATCATCCCTCAGAAGTATACATAACACTGAATTAAGGAAAAAGAATTTTAGTCTATCAGTAGCAAAGAGTAGGTGGATTGGACACTCTAACTTGTCCCTAGGTGTGAGTGTGTGCGTGTGTGTGCCTTCTGTGGAAGGTTGAGCGTTGGACTGGCAACTCGACATCGTAAAACTCCACTGCCAATCATGAGCAGACAGGTGATCCGCTGTGGCGACCCCTAACCGGGAAACGCCGAAAGAAGAAGAAAAGTAGCTAAGAGTACTGAGACCAAGATGTTTTGGCTGAAGAAATATTGAGGTCTTTCAAGTTGGCTTAGACACTTAGTGAGGTATATGAAAAGGGGGCCTAACGTGAAAGAAACAAAATGGGACTATAATTAAGTTAGTCCTTAAGGAGATAACCACAAAGGATAGGTTGTGCAAGGTGGAAGGATTTTCTAACCATCACAGAAACATGACATGGTGGAAATAGCAGAGTTTGTTATCAACAAAGGTAACCAAGTCTCTGATTACTCGGTCAGATTTAAATGAAACATTATCAGTATGATATGCAGAACTCATGCTTGATTTATATTAAATACATTAAAGTCAATGTAACTATACCATGTTAAGTATCAGAAAATAGCCATCATACAAAAATGCTGAGTTATCTGCCATTTGAATGACAGTAACATTTGCTTTCTTTTTTTAATCTTTTTTATGAAGTGAAAAACTAGCTTCAGTGAGTGACATATTTTAGTCACAATCAGGCAATGCTTACTAAGTTCATAGGTTCATAGATTTTTAGGTTCGTATGTGTAAAGGAGTTGAAGTAATCTCCTGCTAGTTTGAATTACTAAATGCTGGTAGATTTCATGACCCCAAGTAAACTTTGACTACCTCAGTGATACTATTATTACACAAGTAGGAAAAAACTACAAATAAAATCATAAGTTAGTAACATAAGTTGTAATCATAAATTGTTAAGTTATAACACTGACTATATAAATTCACAAAGAAAGGACATGATTACAAATGACTATAGTAAAATTATTGCATAAAAGTCACTCTTTTCCAGAATATTGGAATTACAAGTATTAAAAATGTTATAAAATCTTCTATTAAAACATTATTTGGTTTAAGTTTATGCAATTGTACTTTGACAAGTCTGTCTTGATTTTACAAAAGTAAATGGTTCATGTATAGTTGCTAATATGTGTTACTTAAATGACTTATGCATTTGTTCATTTGTTTATTCCTTTTTATATGAAGACCTGAGGTGGCATTTTATACAGATTAATAAAAAGTTCCTCATCTTCTAATAATACTGTGGTATCTTTCATATTCACTTGAAATATCTACATTTCAAGCAGTAAAGATCTTGATTTAGTGTCTCATCTGAGAGATTGACACTTTAAGGGTATATATTGCACTGGAGTGTCAGTACTGGAATATGAATCCAAACACCTGGTGTTAGGGATAGAACCCACAGCCTTCCAATTTTCCAAGTAGTGCAGGTGAGAATGGTATATGCTAATCCAACAATACTGTACTGAACAGGAAAATAAGAAAGGATAGAAAAGGGAGAATGACATCGGAGAAGACATATCACTGGAAGAGAATAAAAATATTATTACTTACTCTTGGCATTGTCTCTTTGCTGGTAGATCGTTGAAGGTGGGTTTTTCATTTAAACTGCCTAAGTGAATATGCAATAAAGCTCCAATATTTATGTTTCCACTTTTTGTATAAGCATCTTGTGTAAAAATATTAATTCTGCAGGCAGGCAAAGAGCTCTTATAAGCAGTAACAACCAGTGAAATGATGAACAAAATGAAACTGAACTCCATTTCTTTTCCACTTAATGCAGTGGAGGGAATCAAACCACATTTAAAAGTAATGTTTGCCTTATTGCAAGTGTTGCCAGAAAGGGACTAGATACTCATTAAGATAAGAAAACTCATAACTAAACCATAACTAACAATACAAAAAGTAGGAAAGGGAGAATACAACTGGAAAACAAATAATAAATTGTCCATATTATGGTTTCTTATAATCTGCCTTTAAAAGCTATGCAAGAGAATTAATAAACAAAAAAGTACTAAAAAGACCAATGCCAAACCTCTAGCAGGTAGTTGACACATACATTTCTTCTGAATCGTGTGATTTAGACAGTTTTAAAGGTCTGTGCATCACTTATTTTTCTGCTCTTGAAAACAACACACAGTCATAATTATTATCTTACCTAGCAGTTATAACATACCTGACAAATGATAATGTTCAAGGTGTCTTCTAGATTGTTATAGTTTATGTATATAATTTAACAGAGATGGCATCCCTCCAGACCCAGATCTGCCACAATAGTTTAAATAAAAGCTTATACATAATTTGAAGGCAAGGCAATAAAAACATCACAATATGCAATAACAGATGCTTCTCTTTTGCTCTTTCCTGCATCCATATTACTTGGCAGTAATAAGCATCTTCAGTATTAAGTGAATTATAGTGATTAATGGCACATGCAACATTTTTGGAACTTCATGTGGACAGTAATACCAACTGCCTACAATGTTTTTTGTTTATAAGATCACAAGAATGATGTACAGTTCAAAATGTAAAAAAAAAGACATTTAAACCTACAGTACATTATCCCCTTTTAATAGCTACATATAATTAATGATCTTCATGTATGACAGCTTATTTCAGAGTTCCATAACATATTTTACTGCACTATTAATATTTTTATTCTGTCAATGATTTTGTTCCTTCCGGGTAAGGAACTGTATTTCAAGTTCCCTATGGCAGTGACAAATATGCTGACTGTTATTCAATACTACCTCATTGTCCACTGCTGCCCTGATTGCCCTACCTCCTATGTTAGGCTGTCATTGCCCACCCCCCCCAAACTAGCAAGTCATATACATATTTCTCAAATGCTTAGCTCATGAATTGTGGGCAAACCCATAAATAATCAGGAAAGAAAGGCCAAAAATTGGGGTCAGATTTTAAATATTGCTACTATAAGCTTAGAAAGTTCATAGTATCACAGGTTTTGCAGTGACATACACTTTTCTAGGGGATATGATGTCTGAAACTCAAATAGGTGCCATGCTCCCAAATTTGAGAATCAAAGCTTGTACCTTGTGTCTGTGAGGTACACACCTTAACAATTAAGCCAACCCCGAACACCATGTCTGTCATTATTTAGTGGATCCAGGCCTCAATGATGTGCCAAAAATCCACAGATTTTATGAGGAACAGTCCAAAAGTATGAGGCAAAAATCTGTACATTCTGCAAAAAGCAGGGCAGTTTAGAGGTACTGCAGGGTCAGCGAGTCAGTGAAGCATTGAGGAAAGGAGTCTCCGGCATCATCAGTGATAATTAAGGCAAGGGTTACTGGATGGATTACTTGCTGGGTAAGTATGATTTCCCATTTAACCTAGTATAACAGGTCCTATGCTCCTCAGCATACTCCACTCACCAGCACTCCCTGAGGCAGCAAAGCAGGCATTGCTTTGTCACGCTTCTCTGACTCCTTATCAGCTCTTCCAACATCTAGGCTCACATCATATGGACCATAATAAGGACTTCATCCTTCTACTTCACACAGCCAACTGCTTTTACCACCATTGTTGATACACATTCCTATAATTTTTTGTAAGCATTTTATTGTTTTTTTCTGGCTTGTTTGAAAACTGTATTTCCATCTTTATGTTTTCTATTATATCTGATGATTTCCTGCTACTATTTGCAACAATTTAAGATATAGGTTTCTATTTTTTCATGAGAATTTGTTCCATCATTTCTCACTGCACGCACGATACTGAAATCTTCATTTAAGCCTTTAACAGGGCCGGCCGTAGCTGAAATGGCACCCTAGGCGAAGTACTGCTCTGGCGCCCCTTAAGCCCCACCCACACTGACCACAAGGAACACCCCTATGTAAGCCACGCCCACAGATGGGTCACTCCCACAAAACACTCCAGTTCTTTCCATGTTTAAATGCATGAAAATCCAAGTCATACTGTAAGACACCTTGTAGTTTAGTTGACTGCAATTGAAGGCTGAATTATCCTTAAACCTGGTTATCTGTTGCTTGTGTAGTGTTCATCTGCAGTCATGAGATAGTATTAACTGTTTTGCAATGTGCATTGATGTTTGTGTAGAAGTTCTCATTTGGTCTAGTGTAGCAGCAACTCTACATTATTACTATATACCCTGATGTGCTTCATGCTCTTCACAGGTCAGCCATCAAGTCTACATACTTCAGACAGCTACACATTGTGATGTGGTGGTGCTGCAGCTGTATGCTGACCCAGAGGCCAAAAAGGAAAGCAGTGTTACTACAGTCAGTGACGTCTTGAACTTTGCATACAACTTACCAACACTAAGCGGATTTCAGAATTGTATTGGCAGTGTTTCTTATCCATTATGGGTTGCAGATGGATGTGGTACCTTTAAATTCAGTTTTAAAGAACAACAGTGTACTACTTTCAGCTATCAGGTCCACTCAAGTAATTTGAAGACATATTTAAGACGAGAGACATTGATATTGTACAGTGTACTACTTTCAGCTATCAGGTCCACTCAAGTAATTTGAAGACATATTTAAGCTGAGAGACATTGATATTGTCAAATGATTTATTCCATTACTTGTCAAGTACATTTTTATATGCAATCTTTGACAGTAAAATTTTGCACTTGTACAAACTGTCAGGTCTGGTTGACCAATTTGAAAACAGGTTTCAGTTGGCACAATTAATGCTAGAGACATTGAAATAGTCAGATTTTATTTAATTACTGGCTACTGGACATTTACTTTATACAGTTCATACTCAAGAAATTTTAATATTGTCAGATGACTTTATTCCATTGCTGTCCCATTACATGTACAGTTCTATATGCAATGTTTGACACTTGTATAAACTGCCAGGTGCACTTGAATTGTCACTTCATGTGAAAGACATTGCAGGCCAACACAGAAGGTCTTTGGCTAACAAAGTTTGCAGATGACTGCAAACTAGGAGCCATAATCAAAACTCCTAACGATGTGGACAAACTACAAAAGGGCCTCACTGAGACAGATACCTGGTGTCAAAGCCATGGCCTGAAGCTCAATGCCAAAAAGTGTATTGTCATCCCCTTTGGTAAAAACTCTGTACCCATGAACTACCACATAGCTGGTAGTCTACTTAATGCCGAAAATGTGATAAGAGACCTTGGGACACAGGTGGACAGTAGTCTCTCCTTTGATAATCACATCACCACAGTGGTCAGGAAATCCTTCTACACAAAAGGATTCTCATCCAGAAAAAAAGAGGTCATTGTTCCCCTCTACTCATCACTCATTAGACCCATTATAGAGTACAACGCCCCTTTTGGTATGTACCTCACAAGACATCTACAACAACTGGAAAGACCACAGAAATATCTCACAAAGAGGATTACTGGCCTCAAACAGATGCCCTAAGCAGAACGTCTCAATAAACTATAGCTTTACTCCATTGCATATCGCCTACTCAGGGGCGATCTCTGCCTAACATACAAAGCTATGTCAAACCCAGAGCTGTTGGACATGCTCCACTTAAAGAAATCCCAATCCCTCCGAGCTACACGCTCTAGGGACCTTAACCTTGTCACCACAATAAACAGAACATGCTGGAGGGATAGATTCCTGTCCCAGAGACTTCCCATACTCTGGAACAGGCTACCTATCTATGTCAAACAGAGCTCCTCATTAGCACTCTTCAAGAAAAATCTTGATGATTGGATGGGAAATGGGAAATTCACCCCAGGGATCACTTCTGTGGCTCTGCTCGACAGGGGCACAGGAAAATAATTTTCTTGGGTGGTGAAAGCTAGGGTACATTTTTTGGCTAGGCTTGTATGGGCCCTAGGGCCAATAGCCTAGTACCTACCTATGAACCTATGAAATGGTCATTGAATTATTCCTTTGCTGGCTACCAGATGAACATTTCTAACTGCAGTCTTCAACAATAAAAAGTGTTTCACTTGTACAAACTGTCCAGTCTGCTTGATTTAAAACATTAGGTTTCAGTTGGCACAATTAATGCTAGACATTCAAATAGACATTTCTATATGCAATGTTTGACAGTTAAATGTTTAACTTGCAAAGTGTCAGGTCCACATGAGTAACTTCAAAACATTCATTTAGCTGGTTCAGTTCATGCTTCAGACATTGTAGTCAGGTTTTATGCCACTGCTGCCATTAGATGTACATTTCTATATGCCATGTTTGACAATGAAATGTGTGAGGTCCACTTGAATTGACACCCTTCATGTCAACAATTGTCATTCAAGTATTCCTTTGCTGGCTATTAGATGTACATTTCTAAATGCAGTGTTAAACAGTAAAAAGTTTTGAACTTGTACAAACTGTCAGGTCCACTTAAGTTGACGACATTAAATTTCAGTTGGTGCACTTCATGTTAGACATCAAAATTTGTCACATTTTATCTGCTGCTATTCATGCATTTCTATATGCAATACTTTACAATAAATGTGTAACGTGAACAAAAATAATTTTGAAAAGGTTAGGCATAGTTCATGTTAAAGACATTGAAATAGTCAGATTTTATTTCATTGCTGGCTACTAGACACATTTCTATGTAATGTGTGACTGTTAAAATGTTTAACTTGCCAAACTGTCAGGTCCACTTGAGAAATTTCAAGACATTCATTTAGCTGGTTCATTTCATGCTTCAGACATTGTAATAGTTTGGTTTTATTCCCCTGCTGCCATTTGATGTACATTTCTACATGCAATGTTTCACAGTGAAATGTTACACTTGTACAAACTGTCATGTCTACTGCAGTCTTAAAGAGATTTCAGTTGGCACATTCCCTCTGAAAGATAGTGTATCATTGTCTGGTAATTTATTAAAGACTGACACTGACCCTATTGGCATACAACTACACCTTTAATTACACAATGAACCTAAAATCAGCCCTAGGGTCTATACAAGCCTAGCCATAACCAATTCCCTGAAACATTAGCAGATGCAAGAGCAGGGTTCGACTTTATTATAGCCATTCAGGTCAGCCAGTCACAGTAGTAGAGAATAGTGCACAACTGACAGTACTCCGAGCTTCCCTACCAACTTTGCTGTACTGCTTCCCTACAGGAGCTCTGGTATACTGCACAATTGTTATGCCTTACACTGTAAAATCTTGACTACAGGGTAAATCAGATGTGAAATCATGCATAATTTGCACACTATTCATTACCTACCTAGCTACTTACTAAAGCTGCACTTATCGTGCCTTGCACTGAGCAAATCAATTATATCACCATAGTCTATCTGGCAACATACCTCATTCATCGAGATCATAGCCAAGCCCACAAGTCTATCTTGTCACATAGTGCTTAAATACATTAGTTGTAGTTTGGAGAAGCTTCTCTCCCCAGATGCAACTGTCATTAGCAGTGTCAACAAAATGTGCAGAGCTACCACTACCTGTGGGAATATCTTCACTAATGCGCGCTTTATTACATTGACATCCAGCACTGATAATCCCTTTGGAGTAATGCGATAAAGTGTTTAATTCCTCATACAGCTGTACTGCATCAATATCAGCAGATTCAAAGTGGGTTAACAGACAGAATTGAAATATGTTCAGTAACTACCAAGAGTTCCTGTATGTTGTAGAGGAAGCCAAAAGTAGCACTGGGCTGCACATTGAGTGATCCTGTCCTTCACAAATGACTGCAACATCAACACAAGTGTTGAAAGTTGACTTTATTCTGTTCAGGACTAGTCATTTGGTTGATAACAAAAAAAGCCTCCGCTTTCCTGGGTCTCACCTCATCTGCACCAGGAAACTGCAATTCTACCTCCAGTGCTTGAGCTAGCTCAGTAGTAGTTACTTTTGCCATTTTGTACCTTGTGGCCCTGTATTATTTTAAAATACTTTTCAGGTCATCAAGCAGAATCACTGCTTGATCAATCTGCATGGAAGAGCTTTGCAAATGTTTACTGACTTGTCCAACCTTCACTAATGCATCATACCAGACCACCATTGCTATTAAAAACTTAGCACTTCTTGTACTACTCAGCCATGCTGCTTCAGATATGCCTTAGGATCCTTATCTTTTGTAAGTTCTGCCACTGAAACCAAGGCATTGCAAAGTGCACCCACTTCAGATCACACTGCTTTGACACTTTCTACCCTACACTTCCACCTGGTCTCACAAAGTGGCTTTACAGATAGACCTGACACATGATCACGAAATATTTTGTACCTCTGAAGAGTGTACATTCGTTGCAGATTACCAAAGAATGAAACGTCTACTGAAGACTTTGCAGCATCAGTAATTACAAGATTGAGATTGTGACAGCCTGAGGGTACAAAAAATGCATGTTGATTTAAAGACAAGATTCTTGCAACACCAGAATGTTTTCATTTCATATTCGAGCCAATATGTCATAACCCTGGCCTCTGCAGTTCTCTAGTGGAATTCCCAAACTTAAGTTCATTTAACATTGTCAGTGAGAAATCCACCAGTAGTCCCAGTAACATGGAATGACAAAAAGTACCCCTTTCCTTCCAGTTTCATTGCATTCAGAAAATGGACAGTGACATGCAAAGTTTCAGTGACATGTTACACTTGTATTGTCATGTCTGCACGAGGCACTTAAAAATAGTGTTCAGTTGGCACACAGTTCACTGTATACTGTAATTGGCAGATAATTAGACTGGCAATGACCCTACTGCCATTATGCAACCACACCTTCCATTATGCATGCAGAAACATTAGCAGATGGAAGAATAGGGTTCAACTTTGTCCTAGCAATTCAAGTAAGCCAGTTACAGTAGTACAGAATAGTACCTAGTTGATAGCACTTTGTGCTGCCCTACAGGAACTCTGGCATTGAACAGTATTGTTATGCCTTCCGCTGTAGGATCAGACTACAGGGTACATCAGATGTGAAATCATGCATACTTTGCACACTGTTCAGTCTCTACCTAGCTACTTACAAAAGCTGCACTTTTCATGCCTTGTAATGAGCAAATTGGTTATATCAGCATATAACATCTGGCAAGATCAATTTATTAATTCAGATCATAGCCAATCCCACAAGTTTATCTTGTAACATAGTACTTGTTTGGAGAAACTTCACTCCCCAGATGCAACTGTCACATGCAGTGTCAACAAAATGTGCAGCGCTACCTCTAGTAAGACATTGATGAATACGCGTTTATTACATTAAGGACATCCAGCACTGTGACATTACTCCAAAGGGATTATCAGTGTTTAATTCCTCATACAGCTGTACTGCATCAATATCAGCAAATGCAAAGTGGGTTAACAGACAATTGAAATATCTTCAGTAACTACCAAGAGTTCCTGTTCATAGGTTCATAGGTTTATACTAGGCTATCTGCCCTAAGGCATTTATAAGCCTAGCCCAAATTATTGTGGCTTACGCCACCCCTTATATGAAAAAATACTGTGCCCATTAGTTTGTTGTGCCTCTGTCCAGCAGTGACCCAGAGATGATTCCCGGGGTAAACCTACGATCTCCCATCCACAGGTCTAGATTTCTCTTGAACAGAGTCAGCGAGGTGCTCTGCCTCACATGGACCGGGATTTTATTCCACAGCATAGGGAGTCTCTGAGTGATAAATCTATCCCTCCAGCACGTCCTATTTATATCCGTGCTAAGGTTTAAGTCGCTTGCTCTAGTGGTTTTGGTGGATTTGGATTTTTGAGGTGGAGCATGTCCATTAATTCCGGGTTGGACATGGCCTTGTATGTCAGGCACATGTCACCTCTGAGCAGACGGTATGCGACTGAATAGAGCTGGAGTTTCTTCAATCTGGCAGCATATGACAGATTTTGGAGTCCCTTTATCCTTTTGGTGAGGAACTTTGGGGTCTCTCCAATTGCTGCAGATGTCGGGTGAGATACATCCCGAATGGGGCATTGTACTCGATCATTGGTCTGATAAGTGAAGAGTACAGGGGAACAATGACCTCACTAGATCTGGATGTGAATCCCTTCATGATCAGGTGGGCAATGTAGAAGGTCTTTCTAACCACTTTAGCAATGTGAGTGTCAAAAGAAAGGCCACTGTCAACCTGGGTCCCCAGGTCCCTGATAACCTCTTCTGTGCTTAGTGGATTGCCACCTATATGGTAGCTTGGGGTTACCTTGTTTTTCCCGAAGGGTATGACTATACATTTTTGGCGTTTAACTTCAGGCCATGGCTCTGGCACCAGCTATCTGTTTCCGTGAGTCCCTTCTGAAGGATATCAGTGTCCGATGCACTTTCCACTATGGCGCCCAGTTTGCAGTCATCTGCAAACTTTGTCAGCCAAAGTCCTCCCATGTTGGCCTGTACTTCTGAGAAGTAGATGCCAAACAATAGGGGCCAAGGACCGAGCCCTGTGGGACACCACTTGTGACCGGCTTGGAGTCTGACACAGCGCCAGCAACTCTAACCCTGTGGGTTCTGTCCTTAAGCCAGTTTGCAACCCATCTTGTGACATATGGGTTTACATTTAAGCTGGTAAGTTTTTCTACAATACCCGAGTGGGTATTGTGTCGAAAGCCTTTGCAAGGTCAAGGTAAGCTGTATGGACTGCCTTTCCTCATCAATGGCCTTGGTGACTATTTCAAGAAGTCGACCAAGTTCAAAAGGCATGATCTTCGCTTGACAAAGCCAAACTGGGTCGGGTCCAATGTCTGCAAGTCCCCTATATCTTTGTTTATGAGCTCCATTATGATCCTCTCCATAGCTTTGCAGACTAGACTTGTTAAGCTTATGGGCGGTAATTACCAGGGTCCGTGAGGCCACCTTTGTGGAGTGGGACCACAGTTGCCACGCCACTCCTTGGGCACGTATCCTGTGGTAAGGCTGAGATTAAACAGCTGCCTTATGTGCGGTTTAATTCCTCATTTAGCTCGTGTAGCACACAGCCGGGGACACCATCCGTCCCATTGATGCTGTGTTTTTAGCTTTAGAGAGAGCAGCTTTCACCTGCGCATTTGAGATGTCCGGGAGGCTACACTGGCTGGGATAGTTATCTCTCCTTTAGGGGAGAGGGGTGAAGTTTGCACTGAACCTGTCTGCCAGTATGTTGGCAATGTCTGTGGGTTCAGTGATTTTTGTATCATTTTGGACTAATTCTGAGCATATCTGTGAGTTTCCACCCAGGTTCCTAACATAGCTGAAAAAGGCCTTATGATTGTCCTTTGAATCCATGGCAATTTTTCTCTCAAAATTGGCCTTAGTTGATTTTATGAGTGCTCGTATTTTTTACTAATAATGATCAGGGTGACTTCCTTTTATGGATTTTGTTCTATCATGTAATAGCTTTCTCCTCTTATTGTAAAGTTTGTTAATGGCTGGGGTCCACCAGACTGGACGTTTGCCCTTTGTGGAAAGAGTCTTGGTTTTATTTGGGATTGCCTGATCCATGCAGTCCTGGAGGTGTTCATAGAAGGCATTTGTAAGGGCTTCCGCAGCTTGGGTTGTGGTTTCCTCTGACTCAGGGGCCTTGAAGGATACCACACCAGTCTTGAGTAGTGTGAAGTTTGCTTTAGAGAAGTTCTTCACTATGGTCTTTTTGTTTGGGGTGGGGCGGGATGTGGATTTCCAGTGAGATTAGTTTATGATCAGATCTCACCAATGAGGGATATACTTCGTGTGGAGCATTTTGTCCCCATGTTTGTGACAATGAGATCTAGTATATTTTCTCCTCTCGTGGGAACAGTGACTAGCTGTTCCATGGCATTTGAATTTATGAACTCCAGGAACCGTTGGGCTAGAAAGTTAGGGCTTGAGTAATGTTCCCAGTCTATATTCGGGTAGTTGAAGTCACCCAATATGATGGTGTTTGGAGATACATTTATACCCTCCAGTGTCTTCAGGAAGGCTGTGTGGGGTTCCTGAGTTTGAGAGGGTGGCCTGTAGCATGCTACAATTTGTAGAGCAGTTTTGCCTATTGTTAGTTGCACCTGGATGGTTTCCAAGCTTCATGCGTTGCCACCAACCTGGAGGTGTGAGTATCCTTTATGAATATGGATACACCCTCCTTTTGTGGAGTGGTCCGGGTTTTGGGGCGAACGCATGATATGAGGTAAAACCTAATAGTGCCGGGTGCTCTCAGGAGCCTTGAACCAGGTTTCAGTTACAGCACAGGCATCGATGTTCTCCATACTGAGAAGGGCCTCGAGTGCGTGCATTTTGAGATTTAGACTTCTGGCATTGAGCAGCATTACCCTCAATTTCTTCCCATTTTGTTTTCTAGGGTGGTAGGTTTAGAATTTGAGCCTTGCCTAAAAAGGCACTATGGGGGTGGCAAGAGCCTTAGCCAATATCCGGAATCCCAGGGTGACAGGTGCAAGCCGTCCTTGCGAAGCAGCGTGGCTTGTCAAGCATGTCATCCCAGGCAGACAGACACTGGATCCCCTTTGAATGACACCAGACATTAAGCCAATTGTTAAAGCTGATCATCTTGTCTCTATATTGTGGCATCATTCTTGGTGAAGGAAGGATACTGCTCAGGGTTAGGGTCATACCTGCCTGGGCTACATAATCAGAGAGCTCCTCTATGTCTCTTTTCATGCAGTCCAGGGAGGTACGTCTCAGGTCGCTCACACCAGCATGGACAATGACTGTGTCATATTTGTACTTGCTGTGGAGTGACCCGAGTGCTTGTGTTATGTGGCGGATTCTAGCGCCCGATAGGCAGCTTACTGTGACCCTCTCCTTGTTCAGCCTGGTGAGTGGGACGTCAGTGTGTCTGACTATGGAGTCACCTATGACAAGTATGTTTGGTGTTGTATTTGGCCTTAAGGGCTGTGACTGCTTTGCACACTGCTTTTGTGGTTTATGTGTTGCTTGTGGGGTGTCTTGAGGTAGCAGTTGTTTGGGTGTCTGCTTTGGAGGCCTCTGCTGTTTAGGTAAATTTTACTCAGAGCCTCCGAGTATGTCTTTGTGTGTTTATGTGTTTGATTCAGTGGAGTGGTAGCATTATGTGAGGCTGGTTTTGCGGTGTGTGTAGTTGCCTTCTCCTCCTGTCTGGTCTTGCCAGTCCTGAGTTGAGAGAGCTCAGCCTCCAGTTTGGCTAAATAGCTGCATCTCTCGCAAGTATTTGTGTTATGTGGGAGGAGGAGAGGGTTGTCTGTGTACATGAGGCAGTTATAACATTGCCTCAAGATTCCCAGATTCACCAGCTGGACCGGAGAGGAGATTGACAACTGACCTTTGGACATGCTAGAATAATATTGGGAAATCCTTAATTGAAAACAAGGGCCAGTGGGGAGTGAGGGTGTAGTGCTTTTAATTTTAGTGCTGACTTATATAATTGCTTTAGTGAGCAAGTGCCAGGTAACTTGAGTGCAATGTGATACAAGTAACTAAATGCAAAACGACAAACAGTAACTTTCTTTCAAGTGAAACAAGGAAATAAGTACAGTAAGCAATGCAGATATCACTAGTGATCCACAGAAGCTGAGAAGTTGCGATTAGGTGAATTAGCTTCCAGGGAAATAACAAGCAAACAAACAACAAGTATATAAACAAAGCTAGATTCAGTAGGCCTGGATCTAGTCTATGCTAGAGCAAACAAGGTGAACCAATTTCAGTAAGATACAGTTCAAATATTCAGGCACTATAAACCTTTAACCAGAAAATTCCCAGCTCAGAAGGGCAGAGTCCAGCCTCTTCTCCCACAAGAGTGCAGTCCACGAACCTTCTTAATGTAAAATAACTGGCCTGAAGCCCAAGTGCCTAAACCAGAACTAATACACTTGGACACTGGGCTCTCAATCAGCAGTTCCCAACTTAGAAGGATGAAAGCTACCTGTCCTGCCACCACAGTGCTTGCCACAAACCTTCCTAATGTAAAACAACTGGTCTGAAGCCCAAGTGCTTAATCCAAAAGACTTGAATGATAGCTACACTTTAATCAAGTTACAACCAAGCAGTAATAAATACCATTGAATACTTTAGAGAATGTCTGGATTAGTGCTCAAGTTACACAAACAAAGCTAGATCCAGCAGGCCCGAATCCAGTCTATGCCACAGCAAACAAGGCGCACCAACTTCAGTAAGAAACAGTTCAGATATGCATGCACTATAAGCCTTTAACCAGAAATTCCCAGCTCAGAAGGGCAGAGTCCAGCCTCTCCTCCCACAAGAGTGCAGACCACGAACCCTCTTAATGTAAAATAACTGGCTTGAAAGCCCAAGTGCTTAAACCAGAATTAATACACTTTTAGAATAACAGACACTGAGCCCTCAATCAGCAGTTCTCAACCTAGAAGGATGTAAGCTACCTGTTCTGCCACAACAGTGCAGACCACAAACCTCTCAGTGCAAAACAACTAACTGATCCGAAGCCCAAGTGTTTAAACCAAAAGGCTTAGAATGAGTTACACCAAGCAGTAATAAATACAATTGAGTATTTTAAGATGATGCAAAAGTAAAAAAAGTAGGTAAAAACACAAGTACAGTAAAAGCAGATGAAATTTTTTTTTTTTTTTTTTTTTTTCTGAACAAGTGCTGAGATCAAAGAAACAGATTTGAGTGCTGAAACTAGAAAACTGGCTAGTTACAAGAAAAAAAAAACAAGCTAGAAGGCTTCCCTCAAACACAGAAGGGCTTGGGGGCTCAGAAGCCTACAAATAGTCTGTACCACTTAACAAGAAAGGCAGGAAATAAGCTTAATTTTTTTTTTTTTTTTTTTTTTTTCTATTTCCCAGATGCTCTCTTTGTACACAGTAGGAGTGCCTGAAATCAGAATATGATCTCACTGCACTCAGTTGAGTGAGCAAATGAGATGGGCCCAGAGGCAGGCTGAGGGGCGGGCAGTTTCAATGCCACTAAGATTAACACCAAAACAAAAACAGGGCGGGTGGGTGGGAATAACTGAAGAGCAGAATAACCAGTTAAAAATTCCTTCAACACTCCTTCATACACAGTTTAAATCAATTTAAATACTGTATTTTTTAAAAGAAAAGTGCATAAAAGGTACTTAAATTCTCTTATACGTCCAGTTGAATATAACCAAGTTCTTAGCTTGCCAAGCTGAAGTTTTAAAGCAGGAATTATTTCACATGCACCAGTTTAAATATGCAAGGACAGGAAATCACTGAATGTGGCTACCCCCACACCTGTAATTACTAGCAAATAACAAAATTCAGCCAACACTAGCTTTTAGTTCAAGTTACTGAAGAGCAGAATAACCAGTTAAAAATTCCTTCAACACTCCTTCATACACAGTTTAAATCAATTTAAATACTGTATTTTTAAAAGAAAAGTGCATAAAAGGTACTTAAATTCTCTTATACGTCCAGTTGAATATAACCAAGTTCTTAGCTTGCCAAGCTGAAGTTTTAAAGCAGGAATTATTTCACATGCACCAGTTTAAATATGCAAGGACAGGAAATCACTGAATGTGGCTACCCCACACCTGTAATTACTAGCAAATAACAAAATTCAGCCAACACTAGCTTTTAGTTCAAGTTACTGAAGAGCAGAATAACCAGTTAAAATTCCTTCAACACTCCTTCATACACAGTTTAAATCAATTTAAATACTGTATTTTTAAAAGAAAAGTGCATAAAAGGTACTTAAATTCTCTTATACGTCCAGTTGAATATAACCAAGTTCTTAGCTTGCCAAGCTGAAGTTTTAAAGCAGGAATTATTTCACATGCACCAGTTTAAATATGCAAGGACAGGAAATCACTGAATGTGGCTACCCCACACCTGTAATTACTAGCAAATAACAAAATTCAGCCAACACTAGCTTTTAGTTCAAGTTACTGAAGAGCAGAATAACCAGTTAAAAATTCCTTCAACACTCCTTCATACACAGTTTAAATCAATTTAAATACTGTATTTTTAAAAGAAAAAGTGCATAAAAGGTACTTAAATTCTCTTATACGTCCAGTTGAATATAACCAAGTTCTTAGCTTGCCAAGCTGAAGTTTTAAAGCAGGAATTATTTCACATGCACCAGTTTAAATATGCAAGGACAGGAAATCACTGAATGTGGCTACCCCCACACCTGTAATTACTAGCAAATAACAAAATTCAGCCAACACTAGCTTTTAGTTCAAGTTACTGAAGAGCAGAATAACCAGTTAAAAATTCCTTCAACACTCCTTCATACACAGTTTAAATCAATTTAAATACTGTATTTGAGGAAGCCAAAAGTAGCACTGTGAGCTGTAAGCGGAGTGAACCTGTCCTTCACAGATGACAGTGCAACAAGAGTGTTGAAAGTTGACTTTAAAATTCTGTTCAGGACTAATTAGAATCATTTAGTGCATAACCAAAAAGCCTCTTTCCTGGGTCTCACCTGCTCTGCACCAGGAAACTTCAATCCTACCTCCAATGCTTCAGCTAGGCTAGCTCAGTAGCAGTTGCTTTTGCCATTTTGTACCTTGTCGCCCTGTATTCTGTTAAAAGCCTTTTCAGTTCATCAAGCAGAATCACTGCTTGATCAATTTGCGTGGAAGAGCTTTGCAAACGTTTACTGACTTGTCCAACTTTCACTAATGCATCATACCAGACACCAGTGATATTAAAACACTTCTTGTACTGCTCAGCAATGCTGCTTCAGATATGCCTTAGGATCCTTGCCTTTTGTAAGTTCTGCCACTGAAACCAAGGCATTGCAAAGTGCACCCACTTCAGATCACACTGCTTTGACACTTTCTACCCTACACTTCCACCTGGTCCAAGTGGCTTTACAGTTAGACCTGACACATGCCAAAATAGTTTGTACTAGAGTTAGAATGTAAACAGTGTACATTCATTGCAGATTACCAAAGAATGAAACAGCATCTACTGAAAACTTGGCATCAGCAATTACTAGATTGAGATTGTGTGGCAGCCACAGGGTACAAGAAATGCATGTGGATGTAAAGAGAAAATTATTGCCTGAACAGTTTCCTTTCATATTAACATCCATTGTCATAACCCTGGCCACTGCAGTTTAGTGACACTCCCCAACTTGAGTTCATTTAACACAATGTCACTGAGAAAGCCAGCAGCAGTCTCAGTAGCCTGGAGGAAGGAGAAAAGTACACATTTCCTTCCACAGTTTCATTGCATTCAGCAATATGGACAGTCAGTGACATTTCTATATGCAATGTTTCAGTGAAATGTTACACTTGTTCAAACTGTCATTTCTACTTGAGTCGCTTAAAAACAGTAGGCTTGTTGTCACAATTCATGTTAAATATACTGTACCATTGTCAGATAATTGATCAAAGACTGGCAATGACCCTATTGGCAGTAGGCAACTATACCTTCAGTACACATGCAAGAACATGGTTAGTCAGCTTTGTTATACCCATTCAGGTAAGCTACAAAAGTGCATAGCTGACCATGCTTTGTGTTTACCTACCAACTCCACTGTAGTGCTTCCCTACAGGAACTCACATACTACAGAACTGTTGTGCCTTCCACTTACAACTGTTGTGAAGTCATACAAAATTTGCACACTGTTAGATTCATACCTAGCCACTTTCTAAAACCGCACTTTTCTTGCTTTGCACTGAGCAAATCTATCAATTATATCAGCAGAGTCTATCAGGCAAGATATTTCATTATTAATAGAAATCATAGCCAAGCCCACCAGTCTATCCTGTAGCATAGTACTTCTTAAGTATGTTTTGATTAGTTTGAGTTTGAAGAAGCTTCTCTCCCCAGATGCAACTGTCACTGGCAGAGTCAACAAAATGTGTAGAGCTACCACTACCTGTGGGAATATCTCTACTAACCCTCGCTTTTTCATTACATTAAGGGAATCCAGTGCTGCCTTGTTTGCTGTGGCATAGACTGGATTCGAGCCTGCTGGATCTAGCGTTGTTTGTGTAACTTGAGCACTAATCCAGACATTCTCTAAAGTATTCAATTGTATTTATTACTGCTTGGTTGTAACTTGATTAAAGTGTAGCTATCATTCTAAGCCTTTTGGATTAAGCACTTGGGCTTCAGACTAGTTGTTTTACATTAGGAAGGTTTGTGGCAAGCACTGTGGTGGCAGGACAGATAGCTTTCATCCTTCTATGTTGGGAACTGCTGATTGAGAGCCCAGTGTCCAAGTGTATTAGTTCTGGTTTAGGCACTTGGGCTTCAGGTCAGTTATTTTACATTAAGAAGGTTCGTGGTCTGCACTCTTGTGGGAGAAGAGGCTGGACTCTGCCCTTCTGAGCTGGGAATTTCTGGTTGGAGGTTTATAGTGCCTGAATATTTGAACTGTATCTTACTGAAATTGGTACACCTTGTTTGCTCTAGCATAGACTAGATCCAGGCCTGCTGAATCTAGCTTTGTTTATATGCTTGTTGTTTGTTTGCTTGTTATTTCCCTGAAAGCTAATTCCACCTAATACGCGGCTTCTCAGCGCTTCTGTGGATCACTAGTGATATCTGCATTGCTTACTGTACTTATTTCCTTGTTTCACTTGAAAGAAAGTTACTGTTTGTCGTTTTTGCATTTAGTTACTTGCAACACATTGCACTCAAGTTACCTGGCACTTGCTCACTAAAGCAATTATATAAGTCAGCACTAAAAATTAAAAGCACTACACCCTCACTCCCCACTGGCCCTTGTTTTCAATTATTAAGGAATTCCCAATATTATTCTAGCATGTCCAAAGGTCAGTTGTCAATCTCCTCTCCGGTCCAGCTGGTGAATCTGGGAATCTTGAGGCAATGTTATAACTGCCTCATGTACACAGACAACCCTCTCCTCCTCTCACATAACACAAATACTTGCGAGATGCAGCTATTTAGCCAAACTGGAGGCTGAGTTCTCTCAACTCAGGACTGGCAAGACCAGACAGGAGGAGAAGGCAACTACACACACCACAAAACCAGCCTCACATAATGCTACCACACCACTGAATCAAACACATAAACACACAAAGACATACTGGAGGCTCTGAGTAAAATTTACCTAAACAGCAGAGGCCTCCAAAGCAGACACTCAAACAACTGCTACCTCAAGACACCCCACAAGCAACACATAAACCACAAAAGCAGTGTGCAAAGCAGTCACAGCCCTTAAAGCCAAATACAACACCAATCATACTTGTCATAGGTGACTCTATAGTCAGACACACTGACGTCCCACTCACCAGGCTGAACAAGGAGAGGGTCACAGTAAGCTGCCTATCGGGCGCTAGAATCCGCCACATAACACAAGCACTCGGGTCACTCCACGGCAAGTACAAATATGACACAGTCATTGTCCATGCTGGTGTGAACGACCTGAGATGTACCTCCCTGGACTACATGAAAAGAGACATAGAGGAGCTCTCTGATTATGTAGCCCAGGCAGGTATGACCCTAACCCTGAGCAGTATCCTTCCTTCACCAAGAATGATGCCACAATATAGAGACAAGATGATCAGCTTTAACAATTGGCTTAATGTCTGGTGTCATTCAAAGGGGATCCGTGTCTGTCTGCCTGGGATGACATGCTTGACAAGCCACGCTGCTCGCAAGGGACGGCTTGCACCTGTCACCCTGGGATTCCGGATATTGGCTAAGGCTCTTGCCACCCCTATAGTGCCTTTTTAGGCAAGGCTCAAATTCTAAACCTACCACCCTAGAAAACAAAATGGGAAGAAACTGAGGGTAATGCTGCTCAATGCCAGAAGTCTAAATCTCAAAATGCACGACTCGAGGCCCTTCTCAGTATGGAGAACATTGATGTCTGTGCTGTAACTGAAACCTGGTTCAAGGCTCCTGAGAGCACCCGGCACTATTAGGTTTTACCTCATATCATGCATTCCGCCCCAAAACCCGGACCACACCACAAAAAGGAGGTGTATCCATATTCATAAAGGATACCCACACCTCCAGGTTGGTGGCAACGCATAAGCTTCGGAAACCATCCAGGTGCAACTAACCATAGGCAAAACTGCTCTACAAATTGTAGCATGCTACAGGCCACCCTCTCAAACTCAGGAACACCACACAGCCTTCCTGAAGACACTGGAGGGTATAAATGTATCTCCAAACACCATCATATTGGGTGACTTCAACTACCCGAATATAGACTGGGAACATTACTCAAGCCCTAACTTTCTAGCCCAACGGTTCCTGGAGTTCATAAATTCAAATGCCATGGAACAGCTAGTCACTGTTCCCATGAGAGGAGAAAATATACTAGATCTCATTATCACAAACATGGGGACAAAATGCTCCACACCGGAAGTATATCCCTCATTGGTGAGATCTGATAATAAACTAATCTCACTGGAAATCACATCCCGCCCCCACCCCAAACAAAAAAGACCACAGTGAAGAACTTCTCTAAAGCAAACTTCACACTACTCAAGACTGGTGTGGTATCGGGGCGTGGCCAAGGATGAACACAGGATAGCAGCAGATTTCTTCAGCTCCACCAATTTCATTACATTGACAGGAATTAATTACTTAAAAAATTAATTCTTGAAGTAATTTTCTTTCTAAATATGTTTGTTTTATATAGTTCTTGAACTATATCTAAAAAAGAAAGGAAATCTTAATAATATTCCTGTCAGAAATTACTTTGGAAATTTTCCTGTCAGTTTATCAGTCTGAAATGAGTTCCAGTAAGACAAATTCTCAAGACTCCAGCATCAAGAAAGAACTTCAGTCTCTGATAATTATAGTCCAGCAACTTACTGCTAAGATGGATAAAATGGATACTAAAATAGACACTTTCATAGAAAAACTACAAAACAAATAGACTTGTTACATATGGAACTGCAACAACAGAAGATCCAGATGACAGGCATAGAAGAAGCTGTGAATGACATGGAAAATAAAATACAAGAACAGGAAATCAACATTGAGTTTCTGCTGAAACAAAATACACATTTACAAACAAAGCTGGATGACCTGGAAAATAGATCTAGGCGCAATAACATTAGGATTTTTGGACTGCCAGAAAATATTGAAGGTAACAATATTACTTCTTTTTAACAACATGGCTCCCTAAAACTTTAGATTTACCAGAAGCATTCTCTTTGGTATCGAAGAGCACATAGATCTATAGCTAATACTAGCTCTAACAAAAACTATCCTAGATCAGTTATAGTTAGATTTCTATCATCTTTTGATAAAGAGATGGTTCTTAAATTTGCTTGGGCTAAAGCTCCTGTTAAGTTTAATGAGACAACTGTGCGTTTTGACAATGACTATTCTTCCATGGTAATTGCTAAAAGAAAAGTTTTTCTGCCACTAATAAGGGAGCTTAAAAAAGCACAGTTTAAAATATACCTTCTGTTTCCTGCCAAGCTTAAAATCTTCCTTCCTGATGGTCCTAAGGTCTTCGATGATTTAGACTCTGCTTTACTGTTTGTCAAAGAAAAAGGATTTTGGATAAAATAGAAGAAATGGAATGGGCTAGTTCTTCATTAAAGAGATTGGCAACTGAAGCTTCCTGAAGACTTCAGAGAAGAAGAAGAGACTAAAAACAAATGATTTGTTATATGTTTTTTTCTCTCTCATCATTTTAGTTCATTATTAATCTTTTGAATATAGTTCCTGCATTTCCAGAAAGCCACAAATATTTTGGAAAAGATTTAATCAAAGTTATTCTCTATGTGCAAAGAAATGTTTTGTTTCATAACCAGTCAAAATGCCTGAGGATTTAATGGCAGGCTGTGACTCGATTTGTTTTTCTTTCTGAAAAAGTAAGGTTAGTAATTTGATACATTTTTTATCTTTACCTTTTTTTTTCCTTCTTTTATTATTTTCTTTGTTTAAACAATGACATTCTATTTAGATTATGTAGTGGGTAAAGGGTGGGGGAGGGCAGGGAGAGAACAGTAATGAAAATATCATTAATAGAATAATAACATATTTATTTCTTGTAAAAGTTTATAAGTTCTTTAAATGCTATTTCTAATTATACTTTCTTGATTATACTGCTTATGCTTGTTTGTAAATAATCTGTCATGCTTTAACTAATAATAATCAGAACTAAATAAGAGTAAATAATATGTTTTAATTTTAACTCTATTAATATAAACAGTAAGTAACATTCCATTGTATATACTTCTTACAGCTTTCTCTTACATTTTTTTTATTTCTGCCTCACTCCCTTTTATTTTCTACTCTCTTTTCTTTTCTTTATTAATATATAGAAATGCTTTTGACTGTGTGGGCACAGTGAATAATAGGATTTGTATGAAAATTGAGTTGGGAGAAGAATGATGAGTTTTATTACTTGTTGGTAATTTTGAGTTTAATTTCACTTGCATAGAGGCTGTGATGATCTGTGGAATACATTGTGGAGGTTCTGTCATGTTTAGATGCATTTACACTGCTAAATTAATGTTTGTCACTAGTTTTAATAAGTTTCCCGCCAAAATGTTAAGAGAGACAATCTGGGATGTGGGCTGTCTTATGCACAATGTCCTTGAGTTACCTCAGAATCTTCAAATCACAGAATTCTCAGAGAGAAACTGAAAGCAGTTAGTATAAACATTGACAAGGTTATCACACTGACACACCACAGATTCAGGAAAAATACTCTGTTCATAAAATATGTCAGTTATAATGAGTTTAAATGATGTAGTTTCTTGTAGTAAGTAAATGTCTTATTTTAGAATGCATAAAAAATGAAACATTTATTTAAATGTTTTTGAAAATCTACTTAACAGCAGCATAATAATCTGTGTTAAAAATTTGTGTTCCAAACATATACTTTACTATAACTCATTTAATTCATCTGATTGACAAACATAAATAATCTTATAACTCTATTCTGGAAGAAATGTCATGTGATATATTTTAAAGCAGTAGGTTAGCATGATTGTAAAATCTGGTTACCAATATGTGTTTGCTGTGCATTATTTTGTATAAAGCAGACAGATTTATTATAGGGACAGCAAGTAGGACAGTGCTCTACAAAGACACAACTCAGTGAGATCAGATATATATATATATATATATATATATATATATATATATATATATATATATATATGTGTGTGTGTGTGTGTGTGTGTGTGTGTGTGTATGTGTGTGTGTGTGTGTGAGTGTGATGGCTTTTTTTTCTGAGAATCTGCATAACTATCTAATATGATTTATAATAATTTCTATGAATACAATATTTTACTCTATTGACAAAATGAATGTTTGCCACAAGTTTTAATAAGTTTCCGCCAAAATGTTAAGGAGACAATCTGGGATGTGGGCTGTCTCATGCATAGTGTCCATGAGTTTCCTCAGAAGCTTCACTCACAGAATTTTCACAGAGAAACTGAAAGCAGTTAGTATAAACATTGACAAGGTTATCACACTGACACACCACAGATTCAGGAAAATACTCTATTCATAAAATATGTCAGTTATGATGAGTTTAGATGATGCAGTTTCTTGTAGCAAGTAAATATCTTATTTTAGAAGGCATAGAAAATGAAACATTTATTTAAATGTTTTTGAAAATCTACTTAACAGTAGCATAATAATCTGTGTTAAAACTTGTGTCCCAAACATATACTTTACTATAACTCATTTAATTCATCTGATTGACAAGCATAAATAATCTTATAACTCTATTCTGGAAGAAATGTCATGTGATATATTTTAAAGCAGTAGGTTAGCATGATTGTAAAATCTGGTTACTAATATGTGTTTGCTGTGCATTATTTTGTATAAAGCAGACAGATTTATTCTAGGGACAGCAAGTAGGATTGTGCTCTACAAAGACACAACTCAGTGAGATCAGATATATATATATATATATATATATATATATATATATATATATATATGTGTGTGTGTGTGTGTGTGTGTGTGTGTTTGTGTGTATGTATGTATATATGTGTGTATGTGTATATGTGTGTGTGTGGGTGTATGTGTGTGTGTATATGTGTGTGTGTATATGTATGTGTGTGTGTCTGTGTTTATGTGTGTGATGGGTTTTTTTTTTTTTTTTTAGGTAATAACGCAGGTGTTTCTGAGAATCTGCATAACTATGCAATATGATTTATAATAATTTTTATGAATACAATATTTAACTCTATTGACAATAATGAGTTTAAGTAAATGCTCATATACAAACAATTCAAGATTTTTTTGGAAGCTGTTGATAGAATTCACATGACAGAAAATAGATGCATCTTAATGCATGTAATGTCTGAATCATATTAGCCAAAGTTTTTGATTTAAATGAATGTTAGAACATAATTTTCTCTCCTCTTGATTTCTAACATTAAGATTATTTGAATGCTATTAGAATACAAGTGTTATATATTACATAGATCTATATAATAGTATGAACAGTTTTTAAAAAAAAAAAAAAAAAAAAAAAAAAAAAAAAAAGTTTATTTTAGTTTATATGATGCTGTTTTACCAAATGTGTAGTTTTGTCTTGATGGATAATTGAATTGAAAACTGTTAACCTCAGTTAAATATAACTAGTATTAAATTGATAAGGTGGTAGCTGAGGTACTGCTGCTTAGGGTAGGGGGTTAACTTGAGTAGTAAATACTGTTCTAAGTTGGAGTTTTCAACTCCAGGCGGGATGCAAGGTTTAATCCTTACATTATTTTCACTTGTTCATTGTTATATGTATATAGTTTTGACATCCACAATATATTTTGTACACTCATTGTCACTACAAACAAAATTGAATCCTATACAAAACCCCATAAGAGATTTAATAAATACAGCTATATTTAAAGGTACACCTAAAAGAGGAGATGTAACATTATTTATCTTGTTATTTGTTATTTCGATCATAAGATTCTTGAGTTTTAAAAATGCCAAATGACATCTTTAAAAGGAATTTCTTTAAACATTAATGGATTGAATAATCCATGTAAAAGGGCAAGCCTAATAAGATACATTAATCTACACAAGGCCAATCTAGTCTTCCTGCAAGAAACCCATCTCTTGAAAAAGATATTGATAAACTAGCCACTAATAAGTATACAGTATTGGTTAGTTCAGAGCACACTCAGAAAAAGAGGAGTGGCTATTTTATGGAATAAAAGTATGCCCATTCCTAAAACCATTAAGTCTTATCAGGATGACAAAGGAATGTTTTGTATGGTTACAATACAAATTAATGGGAAGACTTACACTTTAATTAATGTATATTGGATACCTGGAATTGGTATTAATACAGTGAAACATCATATTGATAAGATCATATCATTCTCTATAGGGGATATTATTTTAGCTGGTGATTTTAATTGTATACTACATGAAAGTGATACTACCACTATAAAGAAAAGAAGAATTACATCTAATGCAAAACATTTAAATGATTTTGCTAATTCTTATCATTTGAATGATATTAATAATCAGATAGAGTCAAAATCATTACCATACACCTTTTTTCTAACAGATACAAAACTTATTCAAAAATAGATAGGGTCTTTATTTCTAACCAGATGGTAACAGATTTAATTAATTCCAAAATCATTTCATGTCCTATATCTGATCATAACTCAATTGTTTTTGAATTCATGATAAAAATACTCATAATGTTCAGATCAAAAGGATACCAGCATACTTAACTCAGCTAAAAGACTATAAAGAATATATACTTTCAGAAGTACAACATTTTCTAGACATAAATAATACTCCTGAAGTCTCCATTGTCTATGTTTGGGATGCCTTAAAATCATATCTATATGGACAAAGTATCAGATGGTATAATAACAAAAGGAAATCTTGGGATAAAGAATTGTTAGATATTCAAAGTAAACTGGACTCTTATAAACATAATAATAAAGAAAATATTATGGACAAGAAAGTTATTGAAGAAATAAACAAACTAAATGAGAAATACAAAGAAATTTTAACTCATAAAGTTAAAATAACTTTAGAGAAATACAAGTTTTGTCTTATTCAATAAGCCCCAAATACTTACATAGACTTAAAAATAAAACAAAAAGATTGAATAAACAAAACCATATCAAAGAAATCTTTTCTCTAAGGAAAAAGAAGAATGTTTCTAGTATACCAGAAATACTGGACGAATTTAGAAATCACTTTCACAAGATTAACCATAACAACATTAACATGGAACCTAAAGATAAAATAAAGGATTTTATAACCACAAACATGAATAAAAAGCTTAATAAACAACAGATTAAACTATTGGACAAGAGTATTTCATATACAGAAGTTATTACACAAATAAATAAGCTTAAATCAAACAAAGCACCGGGTAATGATGGTATTAAACCAGAGATATATAAAATCCTTTCTAAAACTACATATTCATTAATACATAAGGTTTTTATTCTGGCCCAAACTGAGTTAATAACCCCCCCCATCTTGGCAATATACATTTATTTCACCAATTTTAAAACCTAATAAAGATCCAACTAGATGTTCTTCATATCGACCCATCTCATTACTTAATGTTGATTATAAAATGTTTATGAGTATTTTTGCTGATAGATTGAAGACAATTATCCCCCATTATAGACATAGATCAGACGGCTTCATTGTAAATAGAAATACTTTTGATAATATAAGAAGAACTTTAACATTAATTGATTTTGCAAATAAGAAAAAGAAAGATTTAACACTTATTAGTCTTGATATAGGTTCAGCATTTGATTCAGTAAGTTGGGACTATCTGTTTACCTTACTGAAATGCACAAATTCTCTGATGCATTTGTAAATTTAATTGAGCATTTATACAAAGGAACGCTGGCATATATTAAGGTAGGAACATATGTTTCACAAAAAATACCCATTCTTAAAGGTACAAAGCAAGGATGTCCACTTTCTCCACTATTATTCACTTTAGTAATGGAGCCTTGGGCTAATTTGATTAGAAACAGTACTGACATAGAGGGTTTTGAAATAGAAGAAAATACAACATCAAAAATTCAACTTTTGCAGATGATGTTCTAATTACATCAGCAGGATCTAATTCTTCTATGCAGTCTTTATTTGATAAAATGATGAATTTTAAAAGTATTTCTGGTAAATATTCAATGAAGAAAAAACTAAAATACTACCTATATATACACGAAAAATACTCTCATTAGTGATTTTACTAAATATGTACCCAACTCAGGTCAGATAACTTATTTAGGTATAATACTATCTAAAGATATTAAATCTATTATATATAATAACTATAATACCTGTTTTCTTAATATACAAAATCTTTTAATACCTGGAATAATATGTTTTTACTATGGAGGAGAGACTTACAATTATTAAAATGATAATATTCCCCAAGATTTTATACTTAATACAATCAATAATACTTTCACCTACAAAAATAACTATCAAGAAACTGAATACACTAATGTTAAATTTCTTATGGGCACCTAATAGACCTAGGATTGCATTAAAGAAACATACTAATAGCTGGTCTCAAGGGGTATTTCTTTTCCAGACTTTAATTTATATATTATCTCTTCTATTATAAAAGTTATTACTTTATTAATAGATCGGTCATATGTCAAAATGGAAAGATTATTGGGAGCTAATTAGTATGCACTTCATGAAAATCTCCTTAACACATAAAAATATGATTATAAATAACTCCATGTTGTGGTTGCTAAAGGAATTTTGTACTTCACCTATTACACCTAAACATATGGTCTGTTACCCATTAAATATTATTATTAGTTATCGTAACTTTATATTCATGCACCCTAAGTATAGGGAATGGAATTTTATTGTATTCCCTATAATTTATACTCAGGGTATGCTTATGTCATCTACTTGAAGGAGCTCATTTAGCTATAGATAATAATCTAAAGTACTGGTATCAGCTGATATCTGATAATAAAGTTAAAATCTAGATTTCTTAAAACAAGAATTTGATTTAAGAGAAACTTGCTGGTTAGAGGTTCAGATCTTTAGACAACATCTCATTGATAGAATAGATCTAATGTCTATAACAGTTAAAGAATCTATTCCAAAACTGATTGATTACTTGATAATAAATTTACAGCATAAAGTTTCTGATAAAGGTAAACTTTCATATATACATAAAATTATCAGACAAGAAACTTTTTACAATGTAGATTCATACTGGAATTATTTCACCTCTATTAATGGGGACCCACCAACTCAACAAGATAAACAATATATATTGGAATCTGCTTATAGAACTACATCTTCCATTGTCTGGAGACTTTATACATGGAAATTTTTACATAGATCTTTTATACACCTTTGATGATGAATAAAATTAATAATAAAGATAATCTATGTAAGAGATGTAATGTAGAAATTAATGCTGACTGGGCTCATATGTTTTATGACTGTATGAAGTTGAAAGAATACTGGAAGTCAATTAATGAATTTTGCAGGCTCTTTTACGGATAATTTCATTATTTCTAAGTCTCTTATATTATTCAACACACCTGTACCTCAATGTGTTAAAAGATTAAGCTTCCCTTGTTATGGTCTATCCTAGCAGTGGCTAGGAAAATAATAACTAGAAATTGGATTTCAGATACACCTCCTTCGTTCAATGAATTTAAAAATGTTATGAATATAATGTGTCATATGGAAATAAGCACAATTAGAATGAGAACAACTAGAAAAACATCACATTTTATTGTATGGGATAATTTACAAAATTTGTTAAAAAATTCTAATTTCAATAGCACAGTATTTTTGTTTAATTAATTGATCTGATTGTAGTGGATGTCTTTGTAAATACTTTAGTTGTTTTGTTGAATATTATAATAATACCTATTTTTAATTATTTGTATAAAATTGTTATGATATTTCTCTTATATGTTAAAACAATAAACTTGTTTTGAAAAAAAAAGACTGGTGTGGTATCCTTCAAGGCCCCTGAGACAGTGGAAACCACAACCCAAGCTGCGGAAGCCCTTACAAATGCCTTCTATGAACACCTCCAGGACTGCATGGATCAGGCAATCCCAAATAAAACCAAGACTCTTTCCACAAAGGGCAAACATCCAGTCTGGTGGACCCCAGCCATTAACAAACTTTACAATAAGAGGAGAAAGCTATTACATGATAGAACAAAATCCATAAAAGGGAAGTCACCCTGATCATTATTAGTAAAAAATACAAGCACTCATAAAATCAACTAAGGCCAATTTTGAGAGAAAAATTGCCATGGACTCAAAGGACAATCATAAGGCCTTTTTCAGCTATGTTAGGAACCTGGGTGGAAACTCCCAGATATGCTCAGAATTAGTCCAAAATGATACAAAATCACTGAACCCACAGACATTGCCAACATACTGGCAGACAGGTTCAGTGCAAACTTCACCCCCCCTCTCCCCCCCTAAAGGAGAGATAACTATCCCAGCGGAGTGTAGCCTCCCAGACATCTCAAATGCGCAGGTGAAAGCTGCTCTCTCTAAAGCTAAAAACACAGCATCAATGGGACCGGATGGTGTCCCCGGCTGTGTGCTACACGAGCTAAATGAGGAATTAGACCCGCACATAAGGCAGCTGTTTAATCTCAGCCTTACCTCAGGATACGTGCCCAAGGAGTGGCGTACGGCAACTGTGGTCCCACTCCACAAAGGTGGTGCCTCTACGGACCCTGGTAATTACCGCCCCATAAGCTTAACAAGTCTAGTCTGCAAAGCTATGGAGAGGATCATAAAGGAGCTCATAAACAAAGATATAGGGGACTTGCAGACATTGGACCCGACCCAGTTTGGCTTCAAGGGAAGATCATGCCTTTTGAACTTGGTCGACTTCTTCAAAACAGTCACCAAGGCCATTGATGAGGGAAAGGCAGTCCATACAGCCTACCTTGACCTTGCAAAGGCTTTTGACACAATACCCCACTCGGTATTGTAAAAAACTTACCAGCTTAAATGTAAACCCATATGTCACAAGATGGGTTGCAAACTGGCTTAAGGACAGAACCCACAGGGTTAGAGTTGCTGGCGCTATGTCAGACTCCAAGCCGGTCACAAGTGGTGTCCCACAGGGCTCGGTCCTTGACCCCTATTGTTCGGCATCTACTTCTCAGAAGTACAGGCCAACATGGGAGGTCTTTGGCTGACAAAGTTTGCAGACGACTGCAAACTGGGCGCCATAGTGGAAAGTGCATCGGACACGGATATCCTTCAGAAGGGACTCACGGAAACAGATAGCTGATGCCAGAGCCATGGCCTGAAGTTAAATGCCAAAAAATGTATAGTCATACCCTTCGGGAAAAACAAGGTAACCCCAAGCTACCATATAGGTGGCAATCCACTAAGCACAGAAGAGGTTATCAGGGACCTGGGGACCCAGGTTGACAGTGGCCTTTCTTTTGACACTCACATTGCTAAAGTGGTTAGAAAGGCCTTCTACATTGCCCACCTGATCATGAAGGGATTCACATCCAGATCTAGTGAGGTCATTGTTCCCCTGTACTCTTCACTTATCAGACCAATGGTGGAGTACAATGCCCCATTCGGGATGTATCTCGCCCGACATCTGCAGCAATTGGAGAGACCCCAAACGTTTCTCACCAAAAGGATAAAGGGACTCCAAAATCTGTCATATGCTGCCAGATTGAAGAAACTCCAGCTCTATTCAGTCGCATACTGTCTGCTCAGAGGTGAATTAATGGACATGCTCCACCTCAAAAAATCCAAATCCACCAAAACCACTAGAGCAAGTGACTTAAACCTTAGCACGGATATAAATAGGATGTGCTGGAGGGATAGATTTATCACTCAGAGACTCCCTATGCTGTGGAATAGAGTCCCGGTCCATGTGAGGCAGAGCACCTCGCTGGCTCTGTTCAAGAGAAATCTTGACCTGTGGATGGGAGATCGTAGGTTTATCCCGGGAATCATCTCTGTGTCACTGCTGGACAGAGGCACAACAAACTAATGGGTACAGTATTTTTTCATATAAGGGGTGGCGTAAGCCACAAAAATTCGGGCTAGGCTTATAAATGCCTTGGGGCAGATAGCCTAGTATAAACCTATGAACCTATGAACCTATGATAATCCCTTTGGAATAATGTGGCAAAGGGTTTTCAATTCCTCATACAGCTCTACTGCATCGATATCAGCAGAGTCATTGTGGGTTAAAAGATTCTGCAAGTCTTTACAGAGCTGCAATAGCTTATCATCAGAAACAGTACAGAGGTCTTGTATGTTGTAGAGGAAGCCAAAAGTAGCACTATGAGCTGCAAGTTGAGTGAACCTGTCCTGCACAGATGACAGTGCAACATCAACAAGAGAGTTGAAAAAGTTGACTTTAAAATTCTGTTCAGGACTAATTAGACACTCATCATCTCCTTCATAACCAAAAAGCTTCCTCTTTTTCCTGGGTCTCACCTCATCTGCACCAGGAAACTTGAGTTCTATCTCCAGTTCTTCAGCTAGCTCAGTAGCAGTCACTTTTGCCTTTTTGTACCCTGTAGCCCTGTATTCTGTTAAAAACCTTTTCAGTTCTTCAAGCAGAATCACTGCTTGATCAATTTGCATGGATGAGCTTTGTAAAAGTTTACTGACTTGTCCAACCTTTACTAATACATCATACCAGACTACCAGCGCTATTAAAAACGTAGCACTTTTCATTGTACTGCTCAGTGATGCTGCTTCTGAATATGCCTTAGGATCCTTCCCCTTTGTAACTTCTGCCACTGAAACTAAGGCATCATAAACTGCACCCACTTGGTATCTCACTGCTTTCACACTTTCTACCTTACACTCCCACTTGGTCTCACACAGTGGCTTTACAGTTAGACCTGACACATTATCACAAAATATTTTGTACCTCTGAGTAGAGGATGTAAACAGAGTGTAAATTCGTTGCAGATTACCAAAGAATGAAACAGCATCTATTGAAGACTTTGCAGCATCACCAATTACTAGATTGAGATTATGACAGCCACAGGGTACAAAAAATGCACATGGATTTAAGGCCAAGATTCTTGCCTGAACACCAGAATGTTTCCCCTTCATATTAGAGCCATTGTCATAACCCTGGCCTCAGCAGTTTTCGAGGGGAATTCCCAAACTTTTCAGTTCATTTAATACAATGTCTGTCAGAAAACCACCAGTAGTCTCAGTAACCTGGAGGAAGGACAAGAAGTACTCCTTAACTTCCACACTTTCATTGCATTCAGCAATACGGACAGTCAGTGACATCTGTTCCTGATGACTGCAGTCAGGAGTGCAATCCAATATAATGGAATAGTACTTTGCATCGGTTATCTTTTGCAAAATAGTGTCTCTGACAGACTTGGACATTAACATTATCAACTCATTCTGAATGGTTTTCCCCAAGTAGTGATCATGGATCTCGGCATTACTGATACGACGAAGATGCTCTTGTATTACTGGATCAAACTTGCCCAACAGCTGCACTAACCCAAGGAAGTTGCCATTACCACTTGTAAAGAGTCGATCCTCACTACCCCTAAATGCCAAGTTATGCTGGGACAAGTACTGACAGATTGCAAGCAGTCTTTCCAGAACATTTCTCCAGTATTTTCTCTCAGACTTAATCATGTTCTCATGGTGGTGATCAATGGTGGAGCTATTCTTAAGCCTCAAGTGCAAGTCACTGCAGTTAGCAGCAGCTTCTTTATGTTTCACTGACCGCTCGTGTTCTATAAGCTTTTGTCCCAAATTTTTCCAGTCACATGTTACTGTACTAGACAGGGCAACTAAATGAGTACTGCTGAAGAGTTTTCAGCAAAAACAAAATACTAAGTCACTACTTTCGGAATACACCAACCAAGACCTTCTGACTGTCTCACCATTTGTAAGTCTTTTATTATAAAAGATGGGATTGAATCTTCTATGGTGATCATCATAGGGGAAACTGTGATTCGTTATCTGAACAGGCCCTGCAGCACTTAACAGATAGAGAACTTTATCATCCATGGGATCTGGCCATTTAGCAGGGTCACTATCGACTTCCCTGTGCGTTACTGGATCTACTTTCTTATTTTCCTCCTCACATATATCTAATACTTGGTCAGATACATGACTTGCTCCTAGCTCTGATAGAGTCAATGGATGCCCCAGACACTGACTGAGCTCCACACTCTCTGTCACACTCGGCATTACCACCTGCAAGGTCAAAGCCATTATCACACACCTCTGACTCAGGTTCATTATCTGTGCATCCAGTACCAGTATTCTCAACATCTACCATACAGCAAGCATCGCTGGGACTTTGGCAGGAACTGTCACTTTCACCTGGTTTGGAAGGACTGCTTGGCACCTCAGAGAAATCTGCCTCTTGAAGCATTTCACTGTCCCTGTCTTGCCACTGAATGCTGTCTAATGTCTGACTAGACTGCATAAATCGCATCATTGAAGCACGTAAACTAGCCACTTGCTATTCTCTCTGGGCCTTTCTTTTTCTATTTGCTGCACCAGAAAGCTTCTTTGGACCTTTTCCAGGCTGTCTGTTAAAAATAAATTTTGGAAATTCAGATGTTAGGAATGGAAATTGCAGTGTTCATAAACTCCCTCAATTCTTAGAGCTGCCTACCCACCCAAGTCTTGCAATTCAACCAACTAGGCCTTGCAACTACAACTGGTTGTATAACTAAGTACATGTATTAGAGCCAACTTTATACTATACAAAATCACACTATACAAAATTAGAAAACAGCAGAACACTGTACCTGCTTCTCCATTTCTGGCACTAGACAGCAAATTCAAATCAAGAATCAGTCATCTGGAACTAGAGCTTGCATACATTGAGCACATTTACCCCCATCTCATCCTATCCATTTACTTGTAAACATTTCAAATGCTATTACTGTACTGGTTTATAAAGTGATGATGTGGCTCATTTTTCATCTAATTTACTGTCCACACAGATCGTGCCTACAATGTAAGGCATCAGGAATGCTATTCAGTTGTCATGGAAGTGTTTACTGATTCACAGATGCAGAGGATGCGGTATTCATTGCAGAGGATGCAGTATTCATTGCAGAGGATGCGGTATTCATTGCAGAGGATGCGGTATTCATTGCAAAGGATGTGGTATTCATTGGAGCACTTGAAGCTTCCAAATATTTCAGTCGGTTCCAATCAAGTTCAAGGTAACCGGTTTCCGCAAGATCTATGAAGGACGAAACATTAATGTAAACATACTGTATGTTACGTTACAAAAAAAAAACCCGACACCATTGATGCTCCCCACAGACGATCTTAAGTCACTTATACAAGTCCA
This sequence comes from Protopterus annectens, assembly GCF_019279795.1. Classification (NCBI taxonomy): domain Eukaryota; kingdom Metazoa; phylum Chordata; order Ceratodontiformes; family Protopteridae; genus Protopterus; species Protopterus annectens. The sequence continues at coordinate 521,031,701 of NC_056730.1, read as the reverse complement.
CTGGAGAACCTCCCTATAATATGATTGTTACTGCCAGTACAACATCTCCTTGAGACATTATAGCACAACAGTCTGTTCCTTAGATAGAACTATTAAGACAGCCACAATTGCTTCTTTCACTTGTACTACAAAATATTTATATATAAACCAGCACACAAATTACTTGATGTTAAATCATATTACCATTCAATTTACATTTTTGCTGCGAGATCAGTGTACTGCAAACAGAAAACAAATTCACATTTTTGATGTATTGTTAGAAAGTCACACTGAAGCAGTAGAAATAAACTCACACCATATTTACAAAGGTCACTGCTATTGTACATAGAGTCTCCATCACTCACACTGCTATTCCTCCACTATGGCAAGAATGCCAAGTAAATTCAATTATTTCTTCCTACATGTTTTAATCAATAGGTATTTTGAACTTCAGCAGCATGCGATACAAAACCTATCACCACCAAATACCTTTGCAGGTAACTGCACTGATGAACTGTCCTAGACATTTTCAAAAGGAAAATTACAGCTAAATAGCCAGGCACTGTGGTATATAAATATTGCACACTTACTCTACGTTTACAATTAGCAACGTCATTCTCACAGCAGCCAACAACTTAACACATTTCTGAGTGTTAGCAACTCAAACTAAAAATGCAGCAGTGCCAGACTCAAACCATAAATACTAAAAATCTGCACTGCAACTATGGTACTAGAAGTACAAATCTGCATTGAAATGCAGTTCAGAGAGTTAAGAAACTAACACAAACTTCCAGTGCACGCATGCTCACTCACTCAGCTTTGTTTCCTGAGCACCCACATATTGGCATGCTTGACAGGTTGCTATCCTTGTGGACACTGCATTAACTGCGATAAGATCAATAAGTCCAAACAATTTTCAAGCAGAAATTGCCCAGTAGTTTATGATCTGAGGTTTTTTGCAAACTGCAGTACTGACTGGGTCATTTATTTAGCCACCTGTCATTGTGGCTCATTTTATGTAGGACAAACATCTAGACCACTTAAAATCAGAATTTCTGAACATATTAGCAACATCAAGAACAAAAGGCAAAACAATGCCTTGTACAAACACCACTTAGAACATGCTTCTGCCAAATTTACTTTCATCATTATTGATAAAATAGTTGGCAGTAAGCACAACAAAACTGGATTACACTCCATTCTTAATACTAAAGAAAAAAAGTGGATAATCAAACTAGGGGGATTATTCCCACCTGGTCTCAATGAAAACCTTTGATTGAATCTAATTAATCAATAATGATTTTATATGTGTGTGTATATATACCTTTGTTCACCACTATGTATGTAACCAACACTGATGAAGGCTGTGGTTTCCTGCCGAAACCAGTTTGTTTTTTCTTTTGTAATGATTTAACATTCATTACAATTCTATTTGGACACTGTATGCTGGCTCTGTGTAATTTTGTTTTAGTAAACTGATACACCAAAATTTCACACAAAAGAAACTCAAATGTGTAAAACTGCATTGCCCAACAGCAAAAAGGTGAGCAAGAGTTATATAGCATTTGACAAAATCAGAAGGTAAAGTCACCACAAATATGCCTTCAAAAAGCTGCTCTAGCAATGCTTATGCTGCTATCAAATATGCTTTCACATACCACTGATCCGCAGTAAAACAAATCAAGTACATCACAAAAATCAAAGCAGAAATCTGTTCAGTCAAATAGGCTACTATGGTTAAACAATGGGTGAAATGAAATAAAGCAAAAAGCTAACTTCATGAAACATTCTAATAGTTCTATTTTCCTCACAGTCCTTGTACCATGCAAAAAAAAGAGCTTGTTCACCATCCGATATGAAGTAAATGTAGTAGCTTGTGTTACAACACTAGAAGAATCCCAACCAATATTTACAGTCACAACACAACAGGAATCCAGAAATAAGAATATAGTATTCGCCGAGGTAAAACTGTGCCACTTGTAAAAAACAAACTGAAGAACATACATGCAATATCCGTAAAGTGGGTAACTACTTACAAATTCATGTTGGTACTCTGCTCCACTTTGTTGACTATAGTCACATAATACCATAACTGCTGGAATGAGCTGTAAATCTCTATGACACAAATTAATAAGCTGTCATTATGAAAACTTGTCAATTCTCATACTATTAATATCTTGGATTTCCCATCGTCTCAAAGCAGACTACAAAATAAAGGCTGGGCACTCCTGATTTGGTTTTGCATCTTGCACAGCATTGTCCATGCTTATTAGTTTTAAGTGTACACTGGACAGCAGAATCATCCCAACCAACACACAGCAAACCAGCACCTTAGCCGTAAAGAAAACTGATATATACACTCTGAATTAATAAAGACTGAAATCTGGATAAATTATGTGACAAGTCCACTGAAAAATAAAGTAACTTTTATATCTTACTTCAGAAAACTGAGCAAAGAAAATGGCCACACACTGAATGAAACACCTTGGTTACTTAAGCAGCTAAAATGTACCAGCAACAAGTCATAAACCAAAACACCTGCAAACATAACTCGGAGAGACACCAATTAATAAACCACAACAAACTAAGCAAAACCACCAGAGCCACATTACAAAACACAAGTGGCAGAGTGAGCAGGAGTGGACCTAAAACACACAGACTAGTCAACAAGCGTCTAGATATCTGGCAAGCATAAGGGGTACTGAGGCTGCGGATGGTCTTCTCTTGTGTACATTGGAATTATGCCAAAACGAGTGTGTGGTGTGAGTTGTAAAATGATGTGCATGCTTATTTTCATCCAAGGCAATTACTTTTCAACATTTTATCAATCAAGAGTAAGATGATAAAAAACCTACATGTGAATCGGGGCTATCAACAGTATGAATACTGTCAACAGCATACCCTCATAGCCATCGCAGACAACTACTACATTGTAGCTGGCTCATTTATTCATCTTTCACTCTCTGAGCACTCACTGACATTAGTTTCTAGTGACGCCTGCATTATATTTCACTTAATAAGCAAAAAAAAAAAAGAAACAAACAAAATCGCTATCAGGTAATACACAAGCTAAAAATAATAAAACTGCCTGAAGCCAGCTTGTCATGTACTTATTACTGTAGAACCTAACACATTATAAACAGACATAAACTTTCACAAAATTCTGTCTGTACAATTAACCAATTTTATACACAAACAGCCGATATTTAAATAGCACTATAGAGTGGTCATTAACAGCAGCCCCTTCCCTGGCCCTGCTTCTCCTCAATTCAGAGTCTTGATAGCTAGAAATGGATTAACCGAACATGAGTATTGTGTAAATTCCATATTTCACACATAAGTAGGGTGCAGGAGAAATATATTGGATTTAAAAACTAATATACCCCGATAGAATACACAACAATCCCCTCTATATAACAAAACAAGTCCACAGGTCCCATTAAGGTGCACGCACCAAACAGACACAACAGGACCATCTGGGAACATTGGCAATGCAAACCAGAAAGTGGACATCACTAATAGATGTTAAAAAATTGAGTACTAACAAAATATGCGCTGTGAATCAATACTAACGAAGTGAACTAAACAAGGGCACCCAGAGCGAACCAATCAAAATCTTCCTGAAAGCAGGGGAAAAAAAATCCATGAGTAGAAATTAAGCATACTTAACCTTAAACTGGACACTCACATACTAATATTACAGTTACTCTTTAACCCTTATGTTACTATGGCTAAACATACCTTAACCTTAAATTGGACGCTGACCAAAGTAATCAATGACTCTTCTTTCAATCACACACAATTACATGCTTCCCTGGCCCCTGCTTTTTTCACAAACATATTAAAAAAAAAAAAAAAAGCTTGCCTGCTTCCTTCACAAATACAAATCCCAAGCGCTGCCCTGGGTTTGAGTCTCATGAGGGATAATTGGCTAGGCTTAAAAATGGCTCGCAAGGGCAATTAGCTTAGTACTAACCTATGAACCTATATACATATATATATATATATATATTTATATAAAAAACTTGCCTGCTTCCTTCACAAATACAAATCCCAAGTGCTGCCTTGCTTCTTTAAAATTATGCTTCTCTGGCCCCTGCTTTTTTCACACATAAACAAACATATAAAAAAAAAAAAAAAAAGCTTGCCTACTTCCTTCGCAAATACAAATCCCAAGCGCTGCCCTGCTTCTTTAAAATCACACAACTACATGCTTCCCTGACCCCTGTTTTTTTTACACACAAACAAATATATTAAAAAAAAAAAAAAAAAAAAAAAAAAAAAAAAGCTTGCCTGCTTCCTTCACAAATATAAATCCCAAGCGCTGCCCTGCTTCTTTAAAATCATGCTTCCCTGGCCCCTGCTTTTTTCACACACAAACAAACATATATATAAAAAAAAAAAAAGCTTGGCTGCTTCCTTCACAAATATAATAAATCCCCAAACCCCATCCTTCACTAACCTCCTAGCCGCCGAAGTTCAAATAATAAACCAAATAAGGATGGTCTTCTAAATTGTAAATTAATTAAAACGCCAAAACACGCTCAGTTCCTTCCTTTCCTAGTAGTAGTAGCCCATGTGGAGCAACTCAGAACCCGGCAAACAAAACGACAGTGACTCACGTCCACTGATTGCAAAAAAAGCCTTCACCGATAGCCAATAGATGCACCCGCCTCTCTAGCTCGTCAAAGAAGGAAGGAACGAGAGGCGGGAGTTAGCCCTTTATATACGCTAATTGGATCAGTGGCAGTGGTGCAAAATCACCACTGATAGGTTAGTTTAAATAATGCTCCATAAGAGCAGCCACTCACATCACCTCCAGCATGCACATCATGCAGGGGGAGGGAATGAGTGAGAAGAAGGACATGGCTTAGGGTGGGGGTTAAGTGGGTTAGGGCGCAATTGTTGCTAGCCTCTCGGCGGTGAAATTAAAAAAAAAATAAATGTTGTTGTTGTTTTTTGGCTTTTCCCAGTTAGGGGTCGTCACAGCAAAACAGGTCTGTAAATTGTGCCCTTTTGAGGCCGGGGAGGGTGCAATTGCTAGCCTCTATGGGCGGCAGTGAAATTTTAAAAAAAGAAATGTTGTAGTTGTCTCTTCGGCTTTTCCCGGTTAGGGGTCATCACAACAGAACTCAGGTCCATAAATTGCGCCCTTTTGAGGCCGGCCTGTACGGTGCCCTAGGCAGTCGCCTAGTTCGCCTATGCCTAACGCCGGCCGTGGCCTTTAATTATGTATGCATGTGTATGCTACAGTGTTTAGGATGAACCATTTTTTTCATCTTTCCTTTAAACATCTATTGCAAGACCACCAGTTATTGGAGAGCCCACATTCTGTCTTTCAGTAGTCATCTTGGAATTAGTGCTTCTGTTTTCTCCTGGTGATAGAAAGAGTACAGGGACATTATTTCTTGGAGACTGCTGATCACCAGAAAGCCTAATAACTGCTTTATAGGTGACAGCTTGGAATCTGTTCTTATATTCTGGTCCTAGTGAGAGAAGGAGCACAGTTCATTGATTCCTGGCTGTTTCTGGTTGGAGGGTGAGTGTCTGTGCTTACCGTTCCTGATTTGTCTGATTGCTATCAAGGCATCTACCAGGAAAAGGCTACACACCTACAGACCCTTGCATCATCTTTGACAAGACTGTGGATCACTAAACAGGCTGTGGTCTGCTTCTCATCTTGGGATTGGTGCTAATATTTTGCTTCTGGTGAGAGAAGAAGCAAAGGAGCATTGTATCCCAGCAGAGTGAAGCTGTGGTGAGACCAGCATTAGTAGTAGCCAGGCAGTAGCCATTCATGCGGCTCCCCTCTTTTCATCATTCATGACAAACTAATTCTTTGTTTTCAGTAAGTACTGCTTGATTTGTTTCTCAGTTCAGAATATCCACCTAAATATTTCATCCTTAAATTTTCAGGGTCTACGTATTAGTTTCTCCTCAAGTGTTTGTTAGTGCTGTGTATAGACTCAGACAACGTGAGTGACATTTTTCCTATAAAAGCACTATTAAAATTTCTCCAATACCTAGTTGCACACAGGACAGCTAGTTTGCAGTGACAAGCACTGTCCCCATAGTTGCAAACTGGATACTCCTGATAGTGACTAGTATTCTCACTCCCACTGTCTAATCAATAAAAAAGGGTCTGTTGCCATGGATATGAACTTTCCCACTGTCTCTCTTACCAGCTTGGTGGATATGGGCATCCTGAGGCAATGTAGAAATTGCCTCATGTTTAGTGACAACCAGTTAAATCTCAAACAAACTGATATGGTATGTGAGAGATGTATTTACGCAATGTCACTGGAGGCAAAGCTCTCACATAAAAGTACTCCTAATATCAATGAGGTTGTCAGTAGTACACAGGCTGCACCCATCATTTACAAATCAAAGCAGACATATTGACCCACATATACTGAGGCACTTAATTGTAACCTTCTTTAACCACAAAGACCTCCTAGATGACATACACATAACAAACTCAGCAGCCCCAAATGTACTCTTTCAAAACAACACCCACATCAACACATAGAGCTACATCTCATGAAGCCTCTTCCTCTAAGCTCATAAAGCAAGCCACCACACAATCCAACATTCTAGTCATTGGAGACTACATCGTGAGGCACATTGTCCCTCTCACCAGACTAAGGAGAAAGTCACGGTCAGTTGCTTATCAGGAGCTAGGATCCACCACATTACACAGGCACTAAGGTCACTGGACCACAGTTACCAATATGACTCAGTCATAGTCCACGTAGGAATAAATGACCTGAGATGTACCCGACATCATGGAGCTCTCGGAATATGTGACTCAGGCTGGTATGAGCCTAGCACTTAGCAACATTTTAACTTCTCCAAAAATTATGCCACAGTATGAACAAAAGATGATTGACTTTAATAATTAGCTTAGTTTCTTGTGTCATTCTAACGGGGTGCAATATCTGTCAGCATGGAAGGAGATGGTCAATAGACCATGCTGCTTTGCCAGGGATGGTCTGCACCTCTCCCCTCTAGGCTTTTGAATGTTAGCTAAAACATTGTCTTCTCCCATAGTGCCTTTTTTAGGCAATGCCAAACTGAAATAATTCCAACATAGAAAATCAAAACCAAAAAAATCTAAAGGTATTGTTGCTTAATGCTAGGAGTCTAAACAAAAATCTCCACTCCCTAGAAGCTCTTTTTACCCTAGAGAATGCTGACATCTGTGCAGTCACTGAGACATGGTTTAAAGCCACGGAGAACACAAGACAGTGCTAGGTTATAATGCCTTCCACACATTTAGGCCAGCTACTTCACAGGCAGGGACTAAAGGTGGAGGTGTCTCTGTTTACATCAAAGATAAATATATTTCAAGGCTGGTCAAACAGGATAATGCACTTGAGCTGCTCTATGTTCAAATCACCATAGGCAAAATCCAATACCACTTCCTTGCAAGCTATAGGCTCCCTTTTATGAACCAGGAAACCCATTCCATCTATTTAAACTTATTAGAAACACTAACCATCCAACCCAATACCATATTCATGGGTAACTTTAATTACTCCACTATTAATTGGGAATCCTATACAATACCAAACGTACATGCACAGAGATTCCTGGATTTTGTAAACACAAACTCCCTGGACCAGATAGTCAATACACCAACCAGGGGTGCAACCATACTGGATCTGGTCCTCACTAATATGGGAGAGTGCTGCACACCCCCTACTGCAATGCCTTTCCTGGTAAGGTCAGACCACAAAATGGTCTCCTTTGAAGTAAAACTAAAACCTGGACCCCCAGCTAAACCTGGAATATTCAGGAACTATTCTAAGGCTAACACCCTGCTATTAAGTGAGAACCTGGCAAATTTAAATTCTCCATAAACTCTGAGAACACTGCTGTCTATGCAGAACTGTTCACAGAAACCCTGTACAAGCATGTTAATAGCTGCATACAGGCAGCTTTACCCACCAGGAAGAAGTACAGAACTAACTCAAACAACAAGCCACCCTGGTGGAATCACAAAATCAATAGGCTGTACAACAGGAGAAAGAAAATCTCAGCAAAAATTATGAGGTGCAGCACCCAACAGGATAAAATCACTCTATTTAAACAACAAACAACTCAGAGGACAAATAAAGTCTAGCAAAGCCAAATTTGAGGTAAGTTTGGCCTCCCAGGCCAAGAACAACCACAAAGCATTATTTTGCTATGTCCGCAACCTCAAAGGCAATGCACAATTGTGTGCAGAGCTTATTATAAATGGAACCACCTATACTGAGCCAGAAGATATAGCAAACCTCCTGGATGACAAGTTCAGCTCCAATTTTACCCCTCTCTCCCCCTCAACCTTTCCTCAGGAAATATCATCAAATATAACTCTCCCTACTATCACTAGGGAACAAGTCCTTAATGCTCTCTCTAAGACCAAGCAAACTGCATCAATGGCCCCTGACAGTATCCCAGGATGCCTTCTAAATAGCATGAAACATGACCTATCAGGGCCTCTGGAATTACTATTTAACTGTAGCCCCCAAAGAGGTTTCATGTCTCATGAATGGAGAAAGGCAACAGTCATCCCTCTGCACAAAGGTGGGCCATCTACAGACCCTGGAAACTACAGACCCATAAGTCTCACTCGTTTTATATGTAAAGCCATGGAAATAGTTATCATGGAGATGATCAACAAAGCTATAGTAAACCTCCAGACACTGGAACCAACCCAGGTTGGTTTCATGGAGGGCAGATCATGCCTACTGAACCTGGTGAACTTCTTTGAGAAGGTCATCAAAGCAATGGATGAGGGTAAAATTGTTCACACTGCCTACCTTGACCTGGCCAAGGCATTTGATACCATACCCCACTCTGGCATTATTGGCAAACTCAGGAGATTAGGTACAAACCCGTATGTCACCCAGTGGATAGCCAAATGGCTCACAGACTGGACCCAGGAAGTTAGAATTGGGGAGTCCATCTCTACAAAGAGGCCGGTCACAAGTGGAGTCCCTCAGGGATCAAGTCATTGGACCACTCCTTTTTGGCATTTACTTCTCAGAAGTCGAGGCCAATGTCAGTGGTCTCTGGCTGACTAAATTTGAAGATGAATGCAAATTAGGAGCTGTCATTGAGTCTCACACTGACACAAATGTTCTCCAGGAGGGGCTGACACAGACAAACAACTGGTGTCAGAGCTATGAACTAAAACTAAATGCCAAGAAATGCATAATATTATCCTTTGGGAAGTCATCCATCCCTGGTAACTATCATATTGACAACACACCCCTTAGAGATGACCTAGTAGTCAGGTACTTAGGGACACACATAGATAGTAATCCAGCCTTTCACCATCGTGTATCTACAGTGGTGAAGAAATCATTCTATATTGCACAACTTATAAACAAAGGTATGGCATCTAAGTCCAAGGAAGTCATTGTTCCACTGTATTCGGCATTCATCAGACCTATCATTGAGTACAATACCCCCTTTGGTATGTACCTAACCAAGCATATCCAATAATTGGAACGTCCACAGAGGTTCCTCACTAAAAAAATACAGGGTGTAAGTAAAATGTCATATGCAGACCACCTCAAGGCCCTATCCCTGTATTCTGTTTCCTAAAGGCTTTTGCGGGACATCTATGCCTGACATATAGGGCATTAGCAGACCCCACTCTGATGGACCTCCTGCATATCCACAAAACAAACAGCACCAGAATTACCCATTCTAAAGACTTAAACCTTGCCTGTGATGTAAATAGGTCCTGTTGCAGAGATATGTGTGTATCCCGGAGACTACTCCGTCTATGGAACAGGCTCCCCATCCATGTGAAGCAGAGTTCCTCCCTAACCAAATTCAAATGCAACTTGGACAATTGGATGGGAAACTGAAAATTCATCCTCGGTTTGGCACCTATGTCTCCAATGGACACAGGTAACCCATAAATGGCTCATCTCCTAAACCCCTGCTTACACTTAGCAAGGGTATCAGAACTTGTCAGAGATTTGGGATGCATGGCTAGGCTTAAAAAAGCCCTTGTGGTCGTTAGCCTAGTAAACACCCACCTATGAACCTATGAACCCATGTGTGCACTTTTTTTCTCATTCAGTAACACCAACCAGAAGCTCATAGAATAACATTCTAACAAGATCTGCATTTTATATCACACTAGATGTGAGAAGCAATGCTCACAACTGCTAAAGTTTTGCAGAACATAAAGGAGGCACTCAGGGCTAGATCCAGCACAAGGCAATCTAGGCAGCTGACTAGCAATCAGTGCTGGCTGGGGGGGGGCTGAACTAGTCTTTAAAATTTAAAAAACAGAAAAAAATACTCCTCCTTTCTGCATCGCCGTCAGTTCAGATCTGTTACTATTTATTAACCTGGGCTAATTTCTGCTGTATCTGAAAGTGTTTCTGCAGCACAGGAGATTTCTTTCAATTCAGCACAGAAACAAGAGATTGCTGGCTGGGAAGCCGGCATGGCAACACTCCACCTTCCTTCATCACTATCAGTCCACATTTGTTACTTAGGTCGGTTGTCCGAAAGCACTTCTTCAACAAGGGAAAGTTATGTTAATTCAGTGTGGGAAAAGTAGATTGCTGACTGAAGGCCTGGCATGGTCTTTAAATGAAAAAAAAGAAACTGTTCCACCTTTCTGTATCTCTATCAGACCAGATTTGTCATTTGGTTCAGCTGTCTGGAATTGCTTCTACAGCATGGGAGATTTGTTTTAGCAGAGCATGGGAAGATGACATTTAGCAGTGTGAGATGCAGCACAGGCTGAGATTGATATCAGCATCTGGAAGCTTTTCTGTAGAAAGAGAGATTTTGTTGAACTAGATCAGACAGCATGAAAGCACTTTTGCAGACAGAGAGAGAGAGTTTTTGTTGTAGCAGAAAGGAAATGCTTCTGCAGACAGAGAGAGAAATTTTGTTGTAGCAGAATGGAAGTGCTTCTGCAGACAGAGAGAGAAAGATTTTGTTGTAGCAGAAAGTAAGCTCTTCTGCAGACAAATATTTTGAAGCAGATTGGACAGCACAGGAATGGAAGGCTTCTTGAAGTGACTGAGACTGGTTTTAGCTGCACAGGGACTCAGTTCTATAATGATCTTTGGGATGCATATAGAGACACTGGGCTTTGAAGTAAGTGAGGGGATTGAAGTTTTGCAGGTATGCGTGTGAGACAGATTGAAGTTTTGCATGTGTGTGTGACTGAAGTTTTGCAGGTGTGTGTATATGTATGTATGTATGTATGTATGTATGTGTGTCAGACGGAAAATTTTGCACGTGTGTTTGTGGGACAGACAGAGAGAAAAAGATTGAAGTGTTGCAGGTGTGTGTCTGTGAGATAGAAGTTTTGCAGGTGTATGTGTGTGTATGTGTGTGTGTGTGTGTGTGGGTGGGTGTGAGACTGAAGTATTGCAGCTGTGTGTGTACATATGTGTGTGTGTGTGTGTGTGTGTGTGTGTGTGTGTGTGTGTGTGTGTGTGTGTGTGTGTGTGAGAGAGAGAGAGAGAGAGAGATAGATTGAGATTGAAGTTTTGCAAGAGTGTGTATATTCTTTGAGTCCTGCATATGGATTTGCAGACTGCTCTGCCTCCTGCAATATAGATTTACAGAATGATTCTTCAGGCTTTGTATTAGCGTAGTACCTCGCATTCTGTTCTCCGTAGAATTGGGCATGGCCTCAGTGATTGACAGGGTGAACAGGCTCGAAAAGCATGGGTGATTGACAGGTATACAGATTTTCATCTGACATCATGCATACATTGAGTTTTAGTTATGCATACTGATAATTTTGTTGCACACGCACACGTTTTTGCTGTAAAAGTACTGTAAGGAAAACAAGCAATCTCTTACTGGTGTACATAGTCTAAGCAAAATGATCAAAAATTACACTGGTAAATGCATTTACTTTAATGGTGCAGTTACCGGTGTATTTTTCAATTGTTTCCATTACACTACACTACATTACACTACTGTAAGTAAGTGATCGTTTCATTTTCAAAGTTGCTATCTGCTGCTCCTCACTTTGCCCATTTGAGTTATATTGTAAAGGGCACTGTTACACAGCTGGGTGATGTTACAGGATAGAGAGAAAAATAACCGCAAGAAGCAACACAATGAGCTCTGAAGAACATTAATGTGAAAAGGCATTTCTGCTCAGTTAGGAATACACTTTACTTTTGCCTTAGGGCAATAACTCTTAGGAAGAAGGTGCATTTACACAAACTTATTGTTTTCCCTTGTAATTTCACAGCAGCTGTACCCTGTTACACCTCATATGTGAAAGTCATGCATCCTGCCCTTTGCTTGGGCACATCAGGGAATTTCAAGAATCACAACAAATCGAGACTCTTCTGAGCATGGGTCTTGAAATATTTCCAATGGCTGGATCGCAACATTTGCTTGGTGGTTCAATGGCATAAAATAATACAGTTTTGTAATATTGTTCTGTCTAACCATTGCTTTCTGGAATACTAATATATTTGTTAAATTGTTCTACCTAACTATTGCTTTTTGGAATTTTTATATATTCTGGCCAATCTGTTATACATTAAACATACTATCACATACTAATGGCTGTGCATTCACTACCTTCTCAAAGATATTCTGTGTAACAGCTGATTTTTACAATTGCAACATTTTCTAGTCAATGTATTAAACTTCATTAACCGTATATTTTCTTATAAATGGTAGTGCAGTCACTGCTTAATCTAACTTATACATTAATACTAACACCTAGAACCAAGCAATCGTTCACTTTTCTTTATTAAATAGTGCATGATTTCACAAGTGCCAGTAACTAAGCAGTCGTTCATTTCCCTTCATTAAACAGTACATGATTTAGCAAAGTTATACTGCTAAGTGCTCAGTAAGACCATAGGGAAAGATTAATACTCATAATGCTAAACGCATGAATATTAATTATCTTAACCGCAATGTCACAAAATGCGTGGTGCTGGGCGTGGTGTAGGTGGAACTTGTTACTGAGCATCCTGTGAGGTACTACAATAATACAAAGCCATTCTTCCTGCATATGAGATTCCCTACTATCCCTCAGGGCTGCAGGAAATTCAGGTAAGGTAGAGATTTCAATTAGTCAGTAATAATGTCTACCAGAATTATTCTGACTCAGAAGATATCAAGTCCCAGGAGCACTCTCTGGTTAAATGACTTGCTGAAAGTCACATAGTCAACAAATGGAGCAGAAAGCATCAAACCCTGTACCCTAGACTACAGGAAGCAACTTATTAAGAGCTCAGAGCCTAAATCTACTGCATTAACTGTCAGGCTTTCCTTAACATCTTCATTTTCTGATAAATCACTGAGGATGACAGTCAGTCAATAATACTAGTCATAAGAGTTTCATAAGTTATTCAGAAAGTTCCTTTCATGTTAGAGTTGGCTGGCACTTATGGCTTTGAGCTATTAGCAAGCTGCTTCCTGTAGTCAAAAGTACAGGGTTTGAATGCATCCACCTCCATTTGCCTACTGTGTGCCTTTCAGTAAGTCAGTCTGACAGTGCTCCTGGGTCATTCTTGAAAAGGGACATTTTACAGACAGCTTATTGGTTAGCAAATACTGTAGATGAAAGATAATGACCTTTAAACATTGGGCCTTTGTCCTTTCATTAGTTTTGGCCTCATCCAGAATTATTGAGCAAAGAAGTTGAAAGGTATTTTCTACTTCCTGTAAAATGTATAGCTTTCTGTCAAATTATTCTGGATTGTAATCATTAAATAATGACAGGCATGAGATTTAGACTTTGTATCCTCCATAAAATGCTTAATAATGCAAAGATTTTTAGTCTAGCAACTTTTTGAGTATATAAGAGAAATAGTAGCATAACTAGGGTGGGGCAAGAGGGGCAACTGCCCTGGGCGCAAAGTGTTTGGGAGGGTGTGATCAGCTGATCTAAGATTTCTCTAACACAATACCAGCTTTTAAAAGCTTGTATTGCATTTGAGGTAAAACCTGCGCTCTGTAGCACTCCATTTGTGATCTAAATTGTAGCAAATTGCTCGCTACATTATAGCAAGCAGTTTACTAGTTTAAAAGTAAAAAAGAAAGTTAGTTTTTTTAACATGATAACCTGAGTGCTGTAGTGCTCCATGTAGGCAGGGTGTAAATTGCAGCAACTATTTGCTACCTTTGTAGCAAGCAGTTTCCTACAGTTTAAAATAATGTACTTTTTTAGTTAAAACCAGAATGCCATAGCACTACATGCAGGCATGGTGTAAACTGTAGCCTGCAAAGAAACAAGGCTAGCTAAAAATGTTTTCACAGTTAAAATATTAATATTAAACTCATGGATTTTCTTTACAGCCACGTGTGTGTGTGTGTGTGTGTGTGTGTGTGTGTGTGTGTGTGTGTGTGTGTGTGTGTGAGCTTGGGCAAATGTGTCTTCTCAGACTTTTGTATGTATATCTCGTAACAAGAGACACCAGATACATTGCACTGATATTTATTTAACTACATCCTTGGAACATCATCAATATTTATCTACCCTCATGATCCATCAAATTTTTTTTCTATGGAATATGATTAAAAAAAAAGATCTACTTCCTCAATAACATCAGTGTAAAGCCTTACACTAAGCTAAAAAAATTGTGACAAATCCTCAAAACACAGGTAAACCACTTTAAAAATAATGCTTCAACAAATTGCACAAAAAAGACCTAAATATTATAAAAAAAATGAAAAAAAACCTAAAACAAGTGTACGGATTAAGCAAAAATAATATATAAAATTAAAGAAAAACACAACATATAATTTGGTGAACTTCTCCTAGTAAAATTAATGGGAATAAAACACACACACAAAATAGTTTACAAAAATAGCTCATAAAGGACCAAAAATCGTCCCATACCTCGGTCAAACACAAAAACACCAAATTCAGATAAAATAGAGCAGGATTCATTAAACTCTGTGTATGCTCCATGTAGAGCCTACACTGAATGTATTTGTGTACATGATGGTGGGCAGTGCACTGCAGCATACAATGCATATTAATGAGGTGTGGTGTGCCTAAGTGAGGTTTTGCAACTTGTGCCAGTATTGCTGGCCATGAAACCTTGTAAATCAACACAGATGTTGAGTTCGTGTAAAGGAGAGCACAGACAGTCCGGCACGCCCCCAAATGAACAGTATACATCACACCATGCAGACCATTCCTCCCAACCTCTTAGGGCAAGACATCTGGAAAAAGCCATAAGTAATGGCTGGGAAAATGGCCAGAAATAGGTTCACTTTTCAGATATTGCTCTTTCAAACTTAGAAAAGGAATAGAACAATGAGGCTTGCAGAATGCAGCTCTACTGCCATGCCCCCCAAAGATAATATACATCATAAGTCATGCAGACCTCTCAACATCATACAGCAAGAAATCTGAACAAAGCTATAAATACTGGGGTGACAAAGGGCCCAAAATATGTACACACAAATGATTACTGGCTGCAGTCTGATTAGTACTACAGTGTCCATCTGTTAGTAGCTATGAAGTCTTCAAGAGAGTAAAGAAATTTCTTAGGAGATGGTAATGTTTAAAGTAAAATGTAACAGAATAGAGTGAAATAATTGTAGAAAGCTTGTGTATATTGACTATGAAGTTAGTAATGTTTCCTTTTTTTCTCTCACCCTACCCCTTATCTTCTTTTTTATTGTTTGAGTTCATTTTGTTGTTATTATGAATAATTTTGTATTTCTTTTTTAATTTATTTCTGATTTTGTTTGTATTTGTTATTATATAATTTGTTTTCCTTATTTTTGTTATTAATATATTTAATTTTTGTTTTTCTTTGTTCACCTATTTATTTTTTATGTGTCTAATTTTTTCTTTTCATTTATTTTTTTTTATTTTATAATTGTATGTTCATGTAATTTTTTATTACTACAGCACAGCAGGATAGGCAGGTCCCCCATGATCCTCCTACTCTCGGTCCACTGGCTACAGCACCGAGGCACAGCACATCAGGGCTGCAGCCTGGCAGCACCCCCTCTGCACCTTCTGCACTACCTGGGCCATCAGGTAGTCCTGCCCTAGTGGAAAGGCCTGTGGTCCCCCTCTGGGAGCAGTGGTGGAGAGGGTGCATTTATCACCCAGAATGAGTTGTCAGGTATGGTGCATAGGACTGTCCACTGAACAGTAGATGCATGCCTTTGCTGGATGGAACACCTGTTTTCTGTCCTAGTACAGAGTACCTGTTGTAGATGCGTATATTGGGCACTGCAGCCACCAGTGCAGTGAGGGGACAGTGGTGACAGTCCACTGGGTGAGGACTTGACTCCCACTGTCACCCTTCCTGACATCCACGAGACCTCGATTTCCCCACCCTCACTCCAGCCATGGTGTTCACAACCCTCTTGTGTCCTTCAACATCCCTGTATCTTGTCTTGTATGTCCCGTCCATTAGTAATTTCATTCCTCACCTTGGCAACTTACCTGCCCCAGACATGCATATGTCTCTTCCCCAACAAAAAAAGGGTACCTACTCTCCCAAAAAATTTGTCTCATACATAGCTCTCCATTTTACACACATGTCTACTTGACACACTTGATTCAGTCCAGTTGGCTATACAGCATGATTACTTTGTTGTCATTGCTGTCTCTGGAGGTGACAGTCCAAATTCAGCTAATATTGTATAAATCAGGTCATTTTTTACTTTTGAAGAAATGGATAGCTATGTTTCTTTCCTACACCCTTCCTGAACATTTCTGCCTCCTTTTATTTTGTTTTCTCCCTGCTTGCTCCCATTTCACCATTTTCCTATCTTCCTTGTTTCTTTTCTTTAAAGAATCATTGCACAATGGTGTGCAATGCTTACCATCGCTAAGCAATAGTAAAAGACATTAGTATCAGTAAATGTATGCAAAATTAGTATCCACACTTTTGTAAAATTCATGCCTACACCCCATTTTGAACCCAGTACCATCTGCTTCCAGCAACAATGCGTTAACCCATCTGGACACACAATTAGTTCCTTAGCAGGTGTATTTTATACAATCAGTATTAATTGTCACATGTTATGGTCATATTTACCTTTTGTACTCCCCAGTGCTTGCTCACAAATGTCATATTTTAAACATTAACTGTGTATGAAGCATCATTGCATGATGGACATTAATGTTTTACAAAGCCTTACTGCACAATCCCCATTTATTTTATAAAGCATCTGTGCGTCATGCTGCACATGGTACAGCCTCGCTAAGCAAGGCAAATAAAAATGTTAATAAATAACAGAAATGAGAATAGTAGGGAACAGTACTGGCTACAGCTTTATTTGGAACCACTTCTGTGTGGCCAATGAAATGAACTTATCAGTGGCTGAAGTCAATTACTACCTGCAGCCAAAGATTCAGTTAATTAGCAGGTATATGCAGCAACAGTGAAGTCTGCAATTTTCTACTTAGTGTGTAAAATACACCTGATACTCAACTGAGACTGTAGCATCATCTGTTAATGCATTGATACAAGCATTTTTTGATTCAGATGGTACTGGGTTCGAATACAGGTGTATGTAACAGTTTCACATACTTTTAAGTATAACAAAATATTATATATTGGGATACTCATGAATCTATTTCATCATTTTTGTGGAACATGGTAGTGGTTTCAAGTAGAGATTTAAATAATAATATCCTGTAGGTGCACCTCATTGCGTGTGCACCATCATGCACCACAGGGAAATAACTCTTTAAAGAAAAGAAATGGGTCTTTAACCTGTCGTTTTGTTTGGGGGGGAAACAAAGATTAGTTAGTGCTAGGGCACTCCCTAGACTGCACTGTTATTTTGGGTGGGTGAGCATATTATACTTACTGCTAAGGCACAAACAAAGATATGTTTCTCTTGTTAGTCTCCCTGTTTTGTAACCTCCATCTTATTTGTAGAACTATGCAAACTCTTCCATGTTTATCCATGGGGGAATACTGACAGCTTTCCTTTATGGCTTTACTGAAAACAGTTAATTTGTATTTATGTGATCCTCATGTATTATCATTCTTTTGTCTTGTAGGACACAATATGTCTACTCCTTGTAGGGCCCCATTTACAGATGCAGAGAATAATCTGATAATCGATGCCTTAAGACAGCATATTGCTGTGCTGCTGTCCCGGGGGTGGGCCAATATGGCTGAACATACAGCCCTCTGGGATGAATTAGTGGCCAGCATTAACACCGCTGGGCGACTCAATTGCACATATGATCAGGTGCAGCACAAACCAACAGACATGGTTACAGCTGCATGTAGGCATGCAGGTGCAGTGGAACACAGTCATCAAGTCACAAGTGGAAACCCTGCTGAAGAACCCTCTCTCACTGCCAATGAGGAATTCCTGGAGAAAATTGCCACCCAGGACAGCTCTTAGCAATCCATGGCACATTGTGTTCTGGATGTGGGTACAACTCCTGTGTCCCAGGAGGAGCTTCCAGGTATGTTTTGTTAGATAAAATTTGGAATACTGTGGCATAGTGCACTAACTTCAATAATGTATATGTCGGTGTCAGTTGTTTGTTGGGTGGGTGAATTTAGATTGCTACAGTTAGAAGCTTAATTTGACGTTGTCAGCCACATTCCTGTTGACATTTGAGGTACTGCAGATATAGAGTTGTAAATGTTATTGTTAAATGTGATGCTGTTACCATTACCTCTTGCTTTACTTATTTCAGGACTGTCAGGAATACAGAGACACGGGACTCCTGCAGATGGTAAGCCTAATACATTTATGCCGGTACTGTAGATAAATCTCAAGATATCTCATAATGTGTCCTCTCAGGCCTGTTACATGTACTGCTGTTCTGTCTGTAATAGTGACAGCAGTGTACTTTTTTAACATATATTGCAGCATAGTAGTGCAGGCACTAAGGTATTCCTGTGTTTCTCCCTTTTTATCACAGGTAAGCATGACAGTGAGAATGAGGGCACTTTAACACCTGATGTCAGTGTCTCCAAAGATAATGATGAAGATGGCCAAACTGAGACATAGTTGGAAGGTTCAGAGGTTGAATCTGGCATAGAGGTTGACATCCAGTGTCCCCTTCCACTTTCCCCGAACACAGCCAATAGGCCTACTCCTACCCAGTCCACTGAGGCCATGGTTCAGGCTGCCTGCTTCCCCGTTCTTACATACACACATACACACAGTCAACAACCTTTGTTGTCAGCCTAGGCCTCCTGCTCTCCCACAACACCCTGTGCAAGTGATGATAATTGTGCCATATCCCTGAGGTTGAGGATGAGGACATTGATCAGGGGAATGTGGCTACTGTGGCTTCAGTGCCTGTTGAATCTGTCCACAGCCAAAGTGTTGGTGAAGTGTCACACAGGAAGGTTGATAAGAGTGCTCAGAGGAGGCCTGCTTTCCCTCCTCCACCTGGTGCAGGTGTCTCTTTCCATGTCACTCAATGGATGTTTAGGGCCTTCATGGAGGCACATGCATTTTCTGAAAGGTGCTCCAGACAAATGCTCAGGGTTCTAGATGTGGCTGACTGCCTCCACCCTGTAGCCAATTCAATGGATCGGCTGAATGACACTTTGGAAAGTGAAGTGTCTGTAATGGAATGAGGGGTTTGTATCATGGACCATGCAGTGTCTGTGATGACACATCTGCTGGGAGGGGGACATCATCCATGTAGGCGTAGGTCAGCCACACCATCTGCTGCTAGCAATGTGGCCATGCCCTATCATGGTACCATAGTGGCAGTACTTCCCCTGTACCATCAGGTAGTGTGCTATCCACACCCATACATGGCAGACCATGGGGTCATGGCCCTGGGCATTCCCGTGAAGGGAGCACATCCAGCAGGCAACAGTCACAGTCAGGTAGTAGCACTGCATCTGACCTTGGCTGTGGAGGTGCCAGTGCAACTCCTGCCAGATCCGGGTCTTGTGGCCAGGGGTGACAACAATGAACTGACAACTCTAGCATGCACATCTCACACCTGTCCTATATACCAAGACTTAGAGCTAGCACTGAGCTTGGCTGTGTTCATGCACATTATCACACAACACTTTCACACGGAGGACACCTACAGAGACACACACACACACACACACACACACACACACACACACACACACACACACGCACACACACACACACACACACACACACACACACACACACACACACACACACACACACACACACACACACACACACACACACACACACACACACACACACACACACACACACACACACACACACACACACACACACACACACACACACACACACACACACTAAACAACCTTTGTTGTCAGTCCAGGCCTCCTGTTCCCCCATAACACCCTGTACAAGTGATGATAATTGTGCCATATCCCTAATTTCTCTCTTTTGGATTCAGGGAAACTAAAACTTTATATACACAGATGGCAAATTTGCAACATAGAAGGAGGTCCAAAAGCAAAAGGAAGTTTAGTGCAAGTTCCAAAATGGTGTGAGATTCCCCGGCGTCCTCATTGGAGACTTGTTCCAAAAAAAGTGTTTCTTTTGAAAATATTGAAGGGAATTCCTTGTCGGACTCTGCTAAGTGGTTGAGACTGAGGAAAGTTCAGCAGTGTTAAGTGGGCAACAGGGAAAGATCAAAAGAGACAAGTACAGGGAGAAGAAAGATCGCTGAGTGTTTTTGGGACATTTAAATCATGTTTATCATTTTCTGTTGGACTGACGGCATATGCCTCTTTTTTGAATCTATCTCACTTTCAAACTGTAAGTGTGGAAAATGAAGATGTAAATGTGTTGAAAGTAATTAATTTGTCTGATTTAGAACTTAATAATGTTATGTATGACTTGCTTTCTAAAGGCATGAAATGTGTGCCTGTTAAAATTCCGACATTGGCTGATTTAATATTGGATATTAAGAAATTGTGCAGGAAATTGCATTTAATGGTGTTTTATCAGGATAGAAGTAAAAATGTTGCAACTGACTTTAATTTGAGTGTCAGTCAGGATGTAAATAGTGTTATAGATGATGATTCTTTGTTAGATCTTTCCATTTATGATGTTTCTTTTGAATGTGATAGTGTGGAAAAGTGCACAGAAGGGTTTGAAACTGGTTATGGTAAACTTTTTGTTTCTAGTTTACCTACATTTAGCAAGTTTATGCCACCTAAGTTATCCCCAGCTGTTATTCTTTTTGAACAAATGTTAATCAAGAAAGTTGAACATGAATACAGAAATTTCATTAAGAATGTGAAACACTATCATTTGTCTAAGATTGAATGGGAGATGTTAAATATACTTAGAAATCAACTGTTTAATTTTCTGTTCAAGCAGGCTGATAAAGGTAGGAATTGGGTGGTGATGTCAAGGACTAAATATAATAAGATGGTTTACAGGCTTCTGTTAGTGCGGGAGGATTATGTGAAATTGGACTTTAACCCCTTACATGATTTCAATGAACAGCTATTAGAGATTTTGGAATGGAGTGAGAGGTTGTTTTTTTTTACTATGGATAATATCAAAAAGTTATATATTGAAAAACCCTGTGACCCCTCTTTTTATTCATTACCTAAAGTTCATAAGGATTCTTTAAATCCTCCATGGAGGCCTATAGTTTCAGGAGTGGGGTCTTACCTACAGAATGTAGGTTTGTTTTTGGATTCTGTGCTCAAGACATTTTTGAAAAGTGTTCCTGCACATGTGAAAAATACTGAGTTATGTAAAGAGGTTAAACAAGTGTCCTGGCATGACGACTATTATTGGGTGGTAGTGGATGTAAATTCAACACACAGATAACCTCCATGTAGATGAAGGAACACGGACAAAGGAATCTAATGTAAAACCAAAACACAATTGTTCCACACAACGGAGCTGAAAAGAAATGGTAATCCTTTATTAAATGAGGTAAGCACTTTCACGGATAAAATTCCACTTCTTCAGACCATATAAAATAACTTCACACACATCTACTTAAATGGATAGCCCAAAAACATGTGACCAATCAATTAACTTATACCAAATACCTTAAAGATATAACAGAATTAAAAATCATAATGTTGAATTTCCAGTAGTGCCATTATTATATGGTTTGCCTAAAGTGCACAAACATCTCCAGAATCCACCCATGCATCCCATAGTTTCCAGAAGGGGTTGGGCCACAGAACCACTCTCAATTTTCATTGAGAAGAACCTGCATATATATCTGAAGGATTGTGGAACAGTACTCAAGGGCACTAAAGAATTTTTAGGTGATCTGAATAGATACCTTGAACATATATCAGACCCATATTTTTTGGTGACTCTTGACATAGAGTCCCTGTTCACTGTTATCCCCAATGACTGGGTTTTTGAGAGCATCAGAGATGTGTTGAAAATTAAAAATGCAGAAGAGAGTAAGATCAGACTTCTGTGTGCCCTCCTTGAGATCATATTGGAAAACAATGTCTTTTTGTTTGGGGACGATTGTTACATACAGAAGGTTGGCATGGTGATGGGAACAGCTTATGCCAATAGCTACGCCAACCTCTCATTGGTTCAATGGGAGATTAATAATGTGCTCAGTAAGAATGTCTACTGTGATTCCATCTATTGGTATAAATGTTTTGTAGATGATATTTTTCTCGTGTGGCGAGACACAGAGGAGAGAGTGAATGAATTTTTGTGTTACCTCAATGGCATTACTAGTTTTTTGAAATTCACATATAAGTACTCTGAGAGAGAAATAGATTTCCTGGATGTCAAAATTAGTAGGACATACACTAAAACAGTTTCCACTAGCTTATATAGAAAAGATGTAAGGAAAAACTATTTTTTACATCATGGTAGTATGCTCCAGACAAGTTAAAAATAATGTACTAAAAGGACAGGTTTATCGCATTATGAGGATACACAATGATGACCATACTTTAGCTATAGCCCTACAGACCCTGAAACAAGAATTTATAGATAGAGGATATAAGGCACATATAATTGATTCAGTAATCAAGGAAGCATGGAAAGAGAGGAAAGGTAGATGCAAACCATATTATTGCGATGCAAATGCAGGTGCACAGGAAACAAATTCATATACAAGTAGCCTTCCCAATGATAATAAGTTAAGAATGACATTAATCTTTGCCAGTAACATCCATATAGTTTCCTGATGTCATTAAACAAAATTGGGGGATATTATCAATGGTACAGGAATTGGATGAGATAATAGATAAAGTTCCGAGTTTTACTTATAGGAATAATAAGACTTTGAAGAGTCATCTTTGCTATAAATCCCACAGTACCTTGGATAGTATGCGATCTGATAGAGTTGGTACCTACATCTGCAGGAGATGTACGGCCTGTCCATATATTCATGTAGGAACACATTTTGTACACCCACATTTAGGTTTTACAATAGACTTTTCTTTTTATGCAGACTGCAATACTAAAAACGTGGTTTATTTTTCCTACTGCATTGTGTGTTTTCACTACTACTACATTGGGAAAACCAACCGTCCATTGAACGATAGGATTCTAGAACATATACGTGACATCAGAAATAGGAAAGAAAGTAGTGCATTAGCCACGCATGTAGATGAAAAACATCTGACACACAAATTTAGATTTATGGTATTGGAAATAGTAAGAACTAGTCAGAGGGGAGGGAATATAAAAAATCGAACTGAAGCAGGAGAACAAAGATGGATTTTGCACTTAAAAACAGATAAGACACCTGGTTTAAATACCAAAGTATCTCTGAAACCATTTCTAAGAGCCAGATCATTAACACATTAAGTACAATTTAAGTAACCTTTTTGGTAATGATCAATTTATGTAAATTAAATATAGATATATTTTTAATTTTTTCAATATTTTGTTTGTATTTTTAAGTAATGAATTCATGTGTATATTATTGCAATTATGATTGCTCTATTTTAGTTACTTTAGAGATTTAGAGTTTTAAATTGTTTTTCATACATTATAATGATGTATTTCGTTATCAGTAATGATTATTAATTCTGTTATATCTTTAAGGTAATTGGTATAAGTTAATTGATTGGTCACATGTTTTTGGACTATCCATTTAAGTAGATGTGTGCGAAGTTATTTTATATGGTTTGAAGAAGCGTAATTTTATCCGTGAAAGCGCTTACCTCATTTAATAAAGGATTACCATTTGTTTTCAGCTCCATTGTGTGGAACAATTGTGTTTTGGTTTTACATTAGTGGATGTAAATTCTTTGTTTACAAACATTTAGTTGAAATGGGGGTTGGAAGCTGTGTGGGACATTATGGGTGATAGTCCTAGAACTGCTTATGTGGTTAGGTTGTTGGAATTTTGCCTGACACCTAATTACTTTAAGTTTGATAATGATTTTTTTCTTCAAATCAAAGGAATGGCAATGGGGGCAGCTTATGCCCCAAGTTATGCTATTTTGTATATGGGTTTCTTTGAGAAAAAATGTATCTAGAGTACAAAGTTTTATAAAGAACATGTTATACTGTTTAGAAGATACACTGATGATCTCATCTTTTTGTATAAGGGTGATATTTTTTTCTGATTTAAATTCTAATGAGCACAACCTTAGTTTTTCTATGGTAAGAGGGGAGTGTAAGATTGAATTTTTGGATGTTGAATTTTATGTGGATGTGGATAAGAATATTCAGTTTAAACCTCATAGGAAGGCTACTGCTGCAAATATTTTTTGCATGCAGCCTCCCCATTTGTTAAATTCTTTGCCTATGGGAGAATTTAAGTGCATTGCCCATAATACCTCTGGGGAAAGTTATAGATAGATAGATGTATAGATTAGTATTAAGCTAACTGCCCTTACGGGCCATTTTAAGCCTAGCCAATTATCCCTTGTGAGACTCAAACTCTGCACCTTGTGTTTGTAAGGCAAACACCTTAACCATTAGGCCACCCTCCCAACCCTAATTGTAAGGTGGAATTTTTATTAGAGGCTAAGAAGAGACTTTGTGCAAGAGGTTATAGTGAGGTTGTCTTACAACATGCCTTAGATTCTGTTTTAAAAGGAAGAAGTGGTAGTAGTAAGGTTAGTAATTTGAACAGTAGGGCAAGTGAGGTTGAAAGAAAGGACCTCTTTTTTGTATCTAAATTTTCCAATTTTTCTGAGAGAATGAGGAAAATTGTTTTGGATTTGTGGCATGTTGAATGTGAGGATGTGAATGTGGGAAAATTATTTCCTAGGTTTATTAGATTTTCCTATGGGTATTATGCTAATTTGAAGGAACTTTTGAACATGGGGTATTCCAGTGTTCCACAGGAAAATTTGTATGTTTGTGTATGGACATCGCAAGGTTTGTGCTTATGTTAGAAATATTTCGGGTAACTTCATCAATGGTAAAAGACTTGTGTGTAAGGGTAGATTCAACTGTTAATTATGTGCGGTAGTTTATGTGATAGGTTGTGGTTGTATGGACATCAAGTGGTATGTTGGACAGACTAAGAGAACCATTAAGAGTAGGATTATGGAACATTTGTAAGACATTCGAAATAAAAATATGAAAAGTCCAGTTGCAGAACATTTTGTTAGTGTGCATGAAAGGAATCTATCCTGTTTTTTCTTTTCTGTTCTTGCTCAGCCAGTATTGAATAGGGGGGTGATATTGTTAGGAAATTACTTGAACTAGAAAGCAAGTTTATTTTAAACTATAAGACATTGTCACCAAGGGGTCTTCATTTGGAGGTTACTGTAATATATTAGGTAAGCCTGCAGATTATGTAAAAATGTTTGGGTAAAGAAAATGGTGAGGTAACAAGTTAATATTTAGTTAAAAATATTTTAAGTTATTTAGGTTATTTTTGAATGTATAATAGCATATTTAAATATATTTAAATGTATTTGTTAAATGGTGCATTTTGTCACTTTAATTGTTTGTATTTAACTAATTGATCAATTAAGTGGTGGGGTTTTGCTATATTTGAAAAGTGGCTGTGTTTGTTGTAATGTGACCGTTGAAGGCAAAAAGCCAAGGTACCAGTTACCAACTGTGAAGTAAAAGTGTTTCACAGCCTTAATTCTACTGTTCCTGTGGTGTTTTTCTTAAACTAAAACTTTATGTCTGATGCACAGGATGCTAGCTACATTATTGCTTAGTATATCTACATTTGTGTTGTTTAAATGTTAATTGAACCTGTGAATTATATTTGCCTTGCCAAGTTGTACAATGGATAGAATCTTCAATGCACTACTTTATAGTGTATTCTCTTGTAAGGGTTGTGAAGTCAACAACTGCAAGGTGTTTCATTACTTTCTGACTGTTCTCTTTAATGATTATCCAGTACGAACATGTGGTGCACATAGTAAGTCAAGCCATCACATTCAGACCTCTGGATTGCATGACAGCACTGTAGTGTAATCTCATCAGAACAGTACAGTATCATGCTCTCTGTTTCATGTAGCTCACCAGAAACATGCATCTGCAGGGCAACCACAGGTCTTTCTCATCACGTTAACACAGAGCCTCCAAACCATGCCACGATGTATGTGTGCAGATTAAACATACTTCACTTTAACAAAATGAAAGAAAATGCACCGAGCTAGCACACTGAGAACATTTATTAATAGACAAAACAGAAAACAGAAAATGGTGAGCGCTTTCACAACATAAAGTTGCTTCATCAGACAACAGTAAAAGGATTACACTCTATTTAAACACGCAAAAAGTTAACTCACTCTGTTCGCCATGGAACTTTTCCATGTAGGAACTGTAGTGCTTGTCAGTTTGTTTATAACAAAAATAATTATGTGCATCCTACCAGGCATTTCTCGTTACAGTCTAATCAATATTCATATTGTAGAACCACTGATGTTGTTTATTTTTGTTTTTGTCAACAATGCCATGCTTATTATGTAGGCAAAATGAATAGAATGTTGAAAGATCGTATTTTAGAACATGTGAGAGACATTACCAACTGTAAACAATCCAGTGCTCTGGCCTGTCACGTTATGTCTAATGATCATTCACATTCTTTTAAATTTTTGGTTTTGCAACATATTTATACGAACCCTAGGGGTGGTGACATAGAAAATATTACAGAGGGGCATGAGCAAAAATGGATACTGAAGCTTAACGCTGAGAAGTTTCCTGGGTTGAATGCTGCCACTACTTTGGTTCCCTTTTTGAAGGCTCGACCACTCATGCACTGATTTTTAGATCTTTTAGAAGATATTTTAGATGTTTTTAGTAGTTTTTTATATGTCTTACTGTCATTGTTTTATCTTATATATGTATGTACATGGTTTTTTACACTGTATATAGTGTGGTTATATATGCTTAGTAACTTTGTGTGTAACATTATATGCATAGTGCATCTTTATTGTAGGATTCACTGTGGTAAGCTTCTCTTGAATTTGATTGTGTACAGCTTGCTAACCCTAATTAGTTAATTGAGTAATGGATATTTGACTATTTAAATAGAGTGTAAGCCTTTTACTGTTGTCTGATGAAGCAACTTTATGTTGTGAAAGCAGTCACCATTTTCTGTTTTCTGTTTTGTCTATTAATAAACGTTCTCAGTGTGCTAGCTTGGTGCATTTTCTTTCATTTTGTTTGGGCTCCTACCTACCTAAGTACACAGACTACAGATCACTGAATGTAACACAAACACCATGGAACAAGTCTGACTTGTATTGTGTCTGACAACCCTTTATGGCTGATGACATCAACAGTGTCTGTTGAGGAGAGTATAACAGTGTCCCACTTGCTGGTGTAAAATGTTCTCTGTAATATCAAGTTACAGCTGACTACAGAGAGAGAGAGAGAGAGACACACACACACACACACACACACACACACACACACACACAGTTGAATGCAGTGAGAATAGAACCCCTACCTGTCTAATACACAGACTACAGAACCCAGGACTTTACATAAGCACCACAGCACAAAGATGACTTGGAGTGTGTCAGACAACACTTTATAGATGATGACATCAGCAGTGTCTGTTGAGAAGAATATAACAGTGTCCCCCCTGCTGATATAAAATGCTCTCTGTAATATCAGGTTACAGCTGATCCATACAGAGAAACACACACACACACACACACACACACACACACACACACACACACACACACACACACACACACACACTTGACTGCAGTGAGAATAGAACTCCCTATCTAAGTGCACAGACTACAGAACACAGTACTTAATGCACACACCATGGAGCAAGCCTGACTTACACAGGAGTGCAGGTGAACTTATAGTAGATGGCATCAGCAGGCCCTGGGGGGACAACAGCTTGGGAGACAGGTTGGGATGACTGTGTAAGGATGAGCAGCTATCAAAAAAATGGCCAGCCATACCATTGTAGTGGTAACTGTGGGATACCACTTATACTCTAATGCCAAGAGTCACACATACCTAGTTGACTGCAATGAGATTAGATCCCCTACCTATCTAAGTACACAGACTATGGAACACAGTACTAACACACTCACCATGGAACTAATCTGACTTATACAGGAGTGCAGGTGGACTTATAGTAGATGACATCAGCAGGCCCTGTGGGGGACAACAGCTTGGGAGGCCATTATGGAATGACTGTGTATGGATGAGCAGCTATCCAAAAAATAGCAAATCATACCATTGGAGACATAACTGCAAGACAGCAGTTCTAGTCTGCTGACTAGAGACACAGACGCACACAATCAACTGCAGTGAGAACAGAACCTTTACCTATCTAAGTGCACAGACTATAGAACACAGTATTTAACACACGCACAATAGAACAAGTCTGACTTGCACAGGAGTGCAGGTGAACTTATAGTAGATGACATCAACAGGCCCTGTTGGAGACAACACCTTGAGAGGCCTGCATAGGAACATAGGGTCATAGCGTCATATGAGGCTAAATGCCTAATAGCACTAGGCTGCTTAGAAGCCTAGTTGTATAACAACACAAGTACCCTTACTGAGCATGTTTAGATGTTTGAGTTTAGCAGAGCATAATTGTGAGTACCACCAACTGGCATTGTCCATGAGGAAGCACACAACATTAGAAATTACAGTTTGTCATATGGTTGATATATGTGTGGAAAAAAATGAACTGAGAACCCAGGGTTGTGATGCTTGTGGCTATGTGGCCAAAACATGGAATGAAATCAGACAGCATCATGTATACATTTCCACGGCACATTGGACCATACCTCTCAACCTGTTATAGCAAGGAATCTGGACAAAGCCATACATATTGGGTTGAAAAAGGACCAAACATAGGGACACATTTTACATGCTGCACTCACAAACTTATATAGTTGATAGACTAACATGTTTTGCATTAATGTGAATTGTCTAAAGGGTAGGAGTTTGAAATTCAAATGCCTGTCATTGATTTCTGGCTTAAATAATCAAATATTTTCAAATTAGTTGCCAGAAAAACTGTTTATGAGGATCAAGGTAATACTGTGATGCCAAAATCAGAACATTCTACAAATATCTATACAGTTGAAAGGTGTGGATTTGGCAGCAGATTTGCACTACAGTTAACTAAGTGTACTCGCATGCAAAAAACAGCTGTTTGCATGTAGGTAAGTAGTGTGTAAATGCGAGACATATTGCTAATATGTAACAGTTACTACACACTGTTTTATTTCCTAAAATATTTTTATTCATTTTATAACACAATAACTTAACAGTATAGTAACAAGAAAAAACAAATAAATGATATACAATGTCCATAACAACTAAAAAGCAATATACATAGGAGAACACTTAATATTTCTATAACAATTTAGACAATTTTGTCCAAGCAATTAAGTGATGAGTTGTGTTGTTAGTCCTTGCTTTTATAGTAGTAATTTCATTCTTACAAATGTTTTTCACAAGATGAATAAACTTAACTTTAAAGACAGGAGTAGACTGGAATTTCCAGCTTTTAGTGACAATTTTCCTTGCTATAGACAGGATAGAGTATAGTAAAAATGTTTGTTTTTAGGAATTACTTCAGGAACAGGAATATTGAAAAGGATAAGGGAGTCAGAAATGATACAGTTGTCATTCCATAGAGCTTTACAAAGATATTTAAAGTCTAACCAAAATGGGGAAATTATTTTGCAATAAACAACCATATGTATCCAGTCAGCATCAGGGTGTCCACATCTTCAGCATTTCATTTCATCTTTCATGTACATTATTGCTAGTTTACATGGGGTAAAAAAACATCTATGTAAAAATTTCCATTTGTATACACACCAGAACAGGGAAGATGTGGATTCCTTCACTGACTGTAAACAAAGTTTTTTATCTTTTTCTGAGAATACTTGTCTATTAACTTCACTTGAATAATTCCAAAAAGAAACATCTGTTTTGCTGAAATCATTTCTGAGAAATTTATAAATAACAGATATGTATGAAGTATTCTTGGGTGAGCTATTAATAACTGTTGAGATAAAATCCAAGATTTTTAAGTTATTCTTATTGTATGCTTTTAATGAGGGTATGAGCTTAGCATGTATAAAATCCTTACAAGTCTGGATGTCCACCCAACTGCAATTTTGCAGGCTATATCTCCTGATCAAATAGTCTACAGAACTTATTTTATTAGCTGAGAGAAACTGATTCCAATATAAAAGGTCACTCTTCTTAAATTCTAACATTTTCAGAGTATCAAAAGATATCAAAAATTCATTTGTGTAAGCAATAGGAAACATAATTATTAATAAATTCTGAATTGATTAGAAAACATAAGCTTTTTAAACAACAGCAATATTTGGTTTATAAGAGGTGTGAGAACAAGTTTTGACCTTTCACTTTGAATGTATATTTTTAAAATCCATATAAAAATGTTTGTATGTATTTGAGTATATGGTTCAAGCAGTGTCATATTACTATTTAGAAGCAAGGTTTCATGTATTGATTTCCAATATGATGTATAGGAAGTATTATTCCAAAGCAATACTATGTTAATACATGTTGAGTTTAAATAAAATCAATATTTGGAAACCCTATACCTCCTTCATCCCAGCTTGTGCTGTGCCAGAGAAGAGAAATTATTTTTTTTTGGGTTACCAAAAGAAGTTGAGTAATAAGTTATTAATTTTCAGTTTAATTTTGACAGGTGGGGGAATTATTAGAGCTTGGCCAATGAATAAGATTTTAGGTAACAGTATCATTTTGATTAAAGTTAGTCTATCTTCAAATGTGAAGAAGAGTCTGTTCTGTCAATTAGACTTGTAATTGAGTTTATAATTGTTGATAATTAATGTGAGTGATTTTTTTATATTTAGATTCAATAATGATACCTTGATATTTAATATGCGTGCCCTCCCAGTTTATCTAAATTTCATAGTAGCATTTTTATTCATTAGAAGTGCCTGAGTTTTTTGTGATTGAATTTTAGACCAGAGATGTTTGCAAAGAAGTCTAGATTACTGAATTTTCAATATCATTAGAAGTTATTAGTAGATCATCAGCAAAGTGTTGTATCTTAGGGGATAATTTGTCTGACACTTTATATCCTTTAACGTTGTCATTATTTCTAACATAATTTGCAAGAGGCTCAATAGAAAGGGCAAAGAGTAATAGGGAGAGGGGGTACCCCTGTTTAGTACCTCTTAATATTTCAAATGGGCTAGCTAGATACGATCCAATCTTTACATAGGCTATGGACTTTTCATATAGTTTTTTTAATTAATCCTATAACGTTTGGGGAGAAATTGTATTTTTGCAGAGTTTTAAACAGATATGGCCAATTTAGGGAGTTGAACGCTTTATCTATATCAAGGCTTAAAATAGAAAGCTCATTTTTTTCTTGTTTGCTAAGTCTATTAAGGACAGTAATCTAATTACATTGTCTTTTACCTTTCTGTTTTTGATAAACCTGGTTTGGTCTTCATGAATTAATATTGAAAGAATATTATTTAATCAGTCTGCTAAAATAGACATGAATATCTTGTACTAAATGTTAAGCAAAGAAACTGGCCTGTATGATGTGCAAATATTGGGCTCTTTATTTGATTTTAAGATGGGAGAGATGATAGAATATTTCCATGAGGGAGGGATGTTTGCTATAGTTTTAACTTCTTGGAACGCACTGAGTAAGATTTTCAAGATGCTAGCAGATAAGAGTTTGTAAAATTCTGGAATTAGACCATCCAGCCCTGGTGCCTTTTTTGTCTTAAGATTTTTTATTTGTTCCTTTAATTATTTAAAGGAAAAGGGTTTGTCTATGTTATTAATATTGTGTTTGGATAGCCTGTTTTGAATATTATTAGCAAGAATGTTGTCTATACTTTTATCACTTGGAGATGAGTTATTATTATTAATATTCTTGTAATGGTTT
Source organism: Protopterus annectens (assembly GCF_019279795.1). Taxonomy (NCBI): domain Eukaryota; kingdom Metazoa; phylum Chordata; order Ceratodontiformes; family Protopteridae; genus Protopterus; species Protopterus annectens. The sequence continues at coordinate 520,999,507 of NC_056730.1, read as the reverse complement.
CTAAAACATAAGATATTTTTTTAAATCTGTAACTCTGATAGTCTGATTATTTCTTGTCTATATTATTTCTTTTATATGACTTTTTCATTCAAATATTTAGATATAATCACAGTCCTGTGCATACTCTTGGGATTAATTGAGTAGGATTGTACTCTGACTTTTTCCAGATTTATAGATATTTCATGCTGCATGATATCCTGATATTCCTTTTTCAGTTTACATATTAGACCCAAAATCAGAAAAAAGGCCAGCACCAAGGAAGGTTCAAAAGTAGTTTAATAAAACTGAAACTAGACCGGTTTCAGCAGCAAGGCTTTCATCAGTAGTATAGTCAGCAAAAAGCACTTAGTCATCATCTTATATAATGTTCTTTAAGGCATCTATATGACATCACTTCCTGATATGTCAAAAATGCAAACAAGGCAAAAGTAATTGAAAAATACAATCAAGGCAAAAGTAATTGAAAAATACATAGTTCAGTAAACAAAAAAGTTTGCCTGAGTTGCATGCATATCTCCAGATTATAATGAAAAAATCCAAAGAGACACAGTATGCTGGTATATCAATGATAATAAACAAACTTAATAAGAAACATACAATAAAGGGTAAATGCCCAAAAATAAACCCGAAACAAAAGTCAGGTTATAAGAATTCTGGTGTTGAATACCAGCCACAGTATCCTAAAATGATCTGAAATGCAAAACCTAAGCAATGCAACCTGATAAGAAATAAGTACATATACGTAATGCAAGTGATGGTTAATTACAAATTATAATTTATCATTTAATCCAGGAGGAAAAGCCCCCAGGTTTAATGATCCACCTTTTTCTTTGGTATTTAGGATATCATGCCAACCTGTTTTAAAAGATCGATTCCTATGATATGATCAATAATGGTGAATGTAAATTTGGCAGTGGGATGTTTGATAACATGTCTATATAGTGCATTAGTTAATCTTCTGTTTCTAATGTCACCAAGGTGTTCAGAGATCCTGACACGAAACTGTCTAGACGTTTGGCCAATATAAAATGCATGACATGTACATGTGGCAAGATAAATAATCCAGTCTGAACTGCAGTTACCAAAAACTGTATGTCGATATTTGTCCAGTGTTCCTACTAGTGAAAGAAGTAGTTTTGAAAATATAGTTACAAAACTGCAATGTCCACATGGATAAATGCCTGAAAGTTTATCTCCAGTAAGTGTTCTTTGAGTTGGAGTGTGATCCATGACCCTGGTTTTTATAGTGTGAAAATAAATTCCTAAAGTTTTGCCTTTCCTATAGGAAAAATAACATCATTCTCCGAGATAATCTTCCAACAATGGATGAGAATTCAATATATTCCAATGAGTATTAATAATATTTACTAAATTGGCACTATTCCTGCCATAAGTGGTAACAAATCTACATATATCTGATTCCTCATTATGAGTTTTAGTATTGTATTGGAGAGGAGAATCCTGGATTTAGCATTACTAAATTGGACTGCTGACTCAATAGTACGAGTGGAATAACCTCTGGACAAAAATCTCTTGGTTAGATCCATTTGATGACTCTGAAGATCATCCACTGAGGAACAAATCCTTTTCATCCGCACAAACTGTGATTTCGGTATGTTCGAATAATATGTTTCGGATGGAAACTATCAGCATGTAGAAGGGTATTATATTGTGAGAATTTTCTGTGTATGGACGTTCTAAGAGTGTTATCCTCCTGTCGAATTAAATTGACATCCAAATAACTGATTGCACTCCTATTATATTCCACAGTGAATTCGATACCCCAGATGTTCCCATTCAAATGTTGAATAAATTCCTGGAGGTATTCCTCACCTCCTTTCCATATAAGCCAACAGTCGTCCAGGTATCTTCTCCATATATCAATCTCAGGTAGATATATGTTATGCAAAGGGTCATATAAAATCATATCTTCCATGTAGTCCATAAAGATCAGCATAAATGGGTGCAAAGGATGCACCCATAGCCGCATTGTAGTTGCCAATAGCAGTTTTGTTGGAAATAAAAAACATTTTTAGTTAAAATGTGTTCAGTCATACACAACAATAAGGTGTTCATCCCTGGGGGGTATAAATTGGTTTTATTTAGCCAGTATTCCAAGGCATTGATACCCGCCCAATGAGGGATGCTGGTATAAAGCGAGGATACATCAAGGGTACACATAAGCCATTCAGGGTCCAATTGAGACTCGGAGACTATCTGCAAAAATTCAGTTGTGTCCTTGATTCTTGCTCTAACACATGTTAACAGTGGTTTCAATTTTTCAGTTAGAAAAACAGACAAGGGTTCAGTGAGTGACCCAATGCCAGATACAATCGGTCTGCCTGGTGGCTGATCAATGGACTTATGAATCTTAGGAAGTAGATAAAGTTGTTGTTTCGCAGGATCCTTAACCGTCAAATGAGTTTTGGTTTTATCAGAGATAATTCCAGATTCTACAGCCTTTTCCAAAAATTCATTAATTTCCAAGGCAAAACCTGGAGTAGGATCAATCTTCATCTTCATGTAATGATGATGGTTGGAAAGTTGTCTAAGACCTTCATTCACATAATACTCAGTATCCATCACCACCACCCTTTGTCGGCAGAAATAATAACAATATCCGTATTATTTCTGAGTTGTGTGAGTGCTATTTGTTCCTTCCTAGACATGTTATGCTTTATAGTGTCAACAGAACCCAAATTGAAGTGTATATCCTTTATAACCGCCTGCTGGAAAACAGCAACATGTTTATCCATGGGAGGGTTAAATGTAGATTTGTGAAATCTAAAATCAGATGATCTTTGAGCATTGTCAGTTTGATCTTGTTGTTGAAAAAATAATTTCAGGTTAATTTTCCTACAAAATCCATTGTATCAGAAACCAAAATACTTTCATCAGTGAAAAACAGGTATAAAACCAAGACCTTTATTAAGAAGGGAATATTGATCATCAGTCAAAATGTGACTTGAAATATTTAAAACATTAGTGCATGAATGATTTACTTCACTATCGACATGAAGAGCTCTTCTAAGTTTTGACCTCTGTGTTTCCTTCCTGCCCTGTGTTTTTCCCCTAAAGGGACCTCAGTCCTTGACCCTTTTAGCATTTGGAGAATCACCAATATTAGGTGTCTCAGTGTCAGTAGTCGAAGAATCCTCACCAGAGGTAATAAAGCTAGGCCCAGTCTTTTTAAAATAGACCTTGGTCTTTTTGCGTATAAATGAAGCATTCTTGGTACCATGAGCAAACCTCACACCCCTTTGTGAATCAAATTGTTTGCCCCTATCATAATCTTCCTTATCCCGGCAAATTTATGCAATTTCTTTTCTTAAGGTTATTTTCCAAAATAGAGATTTCTTTAGATAATTTGCCAAGACAACCCTGAAAACTAGCCTCATGTTCAAACCGTTTCAGGTTGTTACATGTTTTTCTACTTCAATAATATTACTCTGTATTGTTCTCTCATAGAAAGAGGCCAAAATATTAACTCTAATCATGGCAGCCTCCTGTTGTGCTTGTTGCCAATCTTTCAACAGAGTTTCAACCGGTGTGCCCACTAGTGGTTGGATTTTACATCTCAATCCTCTAGGGGATATATTCTGTATTTGGTAAGCTTTAAACAATTTACTGTGCCAAATGTTTGTTCTAAGCATCTTAATTTGTTTACCTAATTGAAAGAATAAGTTTTCGCAACCGTCAACTGGATCCATGATTACCAAATCCACCTTTTCTGTATGTTCAGTTCCTATGCCAAAAATTTTTAAGTCATCCTTGTCGGAGCATAAACCAGATAACAATTTACTGAGATCCATGACAATAAGTTGCAATGAACCGGAGGAAGAAGGTATAAAAAATAAAAAATAAAAAAATGAACCCTGAAAAGATTCTTTTATTCTTAAGGGTTGAATTGGCAAATCACGAATAAGTCCAAAAAAGAAAATCACAATCAGAGTCACAAAGAAGTTGAAGCCAGAATAAATAGCAAATGTAACCCTATATATAGGGGAATAATTAACCCTAGCACCTAGGCAAAAATGCTATACAGACCAAAAAGTCAAAGGCCTGTAATGTCTAAAATGCAATGTTCTGAGTAATGCACAACCCACAGTTGTTCAGAGGTGGCTAAATCCATATGGAGTATACCAATATGTAATGAATTTAAGCCAGACACACTTATGCACCTTATTTAAATCAGATAACAATATTAAGAAATCAATAATTGTTCAATACAGTCCTCAGATGAAATTGTTATCAAAGGTATAAATGTACAGATGATTATTGTCAGCACTGTATACCCAGCAATTATTCTAAAAGAAGACCTGAGTGCAACACTGGGCAAACAAAACAAAAGCCCTCAAAATATGTGACCAATATTGACTCAAATGTGAAACAAAACATGAATCAGTAGGAACATAGGAATGAACAGATATAAGCAATAATATTGTATCAACCTAGTGTATATAACAATGGCTAGTTCATCATAATCAAATGAAATAGAATAAAATTATGCACATATTACAAACTGAGCACCCATACATGAAATGTCCTTGAAAAAATAGCAATGTTGTATTATACTACAACAGTACTCAGAAATCCAGTATATAAAAAAACGACTAGGCAAAATAATATGAAATATACACGTGTTATAAACTAAGAACACATACATGAAAAGTCCTGAAAGAATGGCACTGTTATATTGTGCTACAACAGTTCTCTAAAGTCCAGTATTCAAGAAAAAATGACTTAACAACACCATCCAGACAGTTAAATGATTGCCACAGAAAAATTCTTCATTATGGTAAAACAATTACCAATGAAAATTAATCCAAAAATAGATGTCAAGAACAGTACCTGGAAAGATGAAGTTTGAAATGTATTAGGACCCTTAAAAAGTTGTTCCAAACAATGTCCCAAAAGGCCAAATCGATCCTCGAAGTCCTGATATGTCCAAAAACAGTATGGAAACCACAACGACTTTGAAAAACAAATCCCAATCTGAAAGATGGTGGAAAAACACTTGCAACGCAAACGATAAACTCAACAGCGTTAATGCATCCAATATACTCACTTATTAACTTAGATAAACATGATAATCCAACAAAACCAAAAAAAGGATGACCAAAAGTCAATCCATTAAAAAGAAAGCGATGTAGATGCCATGCATCCGAAAATAACGATGTCCAGGATGAAAAATCCTAAGCAATCCACAAAAAAGATGACCACCTGAATGGTAGAACTCCCAAACGCCAACAGCCAGCACAAACGAAAATCAATGTAGTGTATAGGAGCTAGCAAGTTAGGCTGGTGCACGGCAAGAGCACTTGTTAGACCCAAAATCAGAAAAAGGCCAGCACCAAGGAAGGTTCAAAAGTAGTTTAATAAAACTGAAACTAGACCGGTTTCAGCAGCAAGGCTTTCATCAGTAGTATAGTCAGCAAAAAGCACTTAGTCATCATCTTATATAATGTTCTTTAAGGCATCTATATGACATCACTTCCTGATATGTCAAAATGCAAACAAGGCAAAAGTAATTGAAAAATACAATCAAGGCAAAAGTAATTGAAAAATACATAGTTCAGTAAACAAAAAAGTTTGCCTGAGTTGCATGCATATCTCCAGATTATAATGAAAAAATCCAAAGAGACACAGTATGCTGGTATATCAATGATAATAAACAAACTTAATAAGAAACATACAATAAAGGGTAAATGCCCAAAAATAAACCCGAAACAAAAGTCAGGTTATAAGAATTCTGGTGTTGAATACCAGCCACAGTATCCTAAAATGATCTGAAATGCAAAAACCTAAGCAATGCAACCTGATAAGAAATAAGTACATAAAGAAGTTAAAGAAGATTAACTAATGCACTATATAGACATGTTATCAAACATCCCACTGCCAAATTTACATTCACCATCATTGATCATATCATAGGGAATCGATCTTTTAAAACAGGTTGGCATGATATCCTAAATACCAAAGAAAAAAGGTGGATCATTAAACTTGGGGGGCTTTTCCCTCCTGGATTAAATGATAAATTATAATTTGTAATTAACCATCACTTGCATTACGTATATGTACTTATTTCTTATCAGGTTGCATTGCTTAGGTTTTTGCATTTCAGATCATTTTAGGATACTGTGGCTGGTATTCAACACCAGAATTCTTATAACCTGACTTTTGTTTCGGTTTATTTTTGGGCATTTACCCTTTATTGTATGTTTCTTATTAAGTTTGTTTATTATCATTGATATACCAGCATACTGTGTCTCTTTGGATTTTTTCATTATAATCTGGAGATATGCATGCAACTCAGGCAAACTTTTGTTTACTGAACTATGTATTTTTCAATTACTTTTGCCTTGATTGTATTTTTCAATTACTTTTGCCTTGTTTGCATTTTTGACATATCAGGAAGTGATGTCATATAGATGCCTTAAAGAACATTATATAAGATGATGACTAAGTGCTTTGTGTTGACTATACTACTGATGAAAGCCTTGCTGCTGAAACCGGTCTAGTTTCAGTTTTATTAAACTACTTTTGAACCTTCCTTGGTGCTGGCCTTTTTCTGATTTTGGGTCTAACAAGTGCTCTTGCCGTGCACCAGCCTAACTTGCTAGCTCCTATACACTACATTGATTTTCGCTTGTGCTGGCTGTTGGCGTTAGAGTTCTACCATTCAGGTGGTCATCTTTTGTGGATTGCTTAGGATTTTTCATCCTGGACATCGTTATTTTGGATGCATGGCATCTACATCGCTTTTAAAGGATTGACTTTTGGTCATCCTTTTTTTGGTTTTGTTGGATTATCATGTTTATCTCAGTTAATAAGTGAGTATATTGGATGCATTAACGCTGTTGAGTTTATCGCTTATGCTTACACGTGGTTGCAAGTGTTTTTCCACCATCTTTCAGATTGGGATTTGTTTTTCAAAGTCGTTGTGGTTTCCATACTGTTTTTGGACATATCAGGACTTCGAGGATCGATTTGGCCTTTTGGGACATTGTTTGGAACAACTTTAAGGGTCCTAATACATTTCAAACTTCATCTTTCCAGGTACTGTTCTTGACATCTATTTTTGGATTAATTTTCATTGGTAATTGTTTTACCATAATGAAGAATTTTTCTGTGACAATCATTTAACTGTCTGGATGGTGTTGTTAAGTCGTTTTTTCTTGAATACTGGACTTTAGAGAACTGTTGTAGCACAATATAACAGTGCCATTCTTTCAGGACTTTTCATGTATGTGTTCTTAGTTTATAACACGTGTATATTTCATATTATTTTGCCTAGTCGCTTTTTATATACTGGATTTCTGAGTACTGTTGTAGTATAATACAACATTGCTATTTTTTCAAGGACATTTCATGTATGGGTGCTCAGTTTGTAATATGTGCATAATTTTATTCTATTTCATTTGATTATGATGAACTAGCCATTGTTATATACACTAGGTTGATACAATATTATTGCTTATATCTGTTCATTCCTATGTTCCTACTGATTCATGTTTTGTTTCACATTTGAGTCAATATTGGTCACATATTTTGAGGGCTTTTGTTTTGTTTGCCCAGTGTTGCACTCAGGTCTTCTTTTAGAATAATTGCTGGGTATACAGTGCTGACAATAATCATCTGTACATTTATACCTTTGATAACAATTTCATCTGAGGACTGTATTGAACAATTATTGATTTCTTAATATTGTTATCTGATTTAAATAAGGTGCATAAGTGTGTCTGGCTTAAATTCATTACATATTGGTATACTCCATATGGATTTAGCCACCTCTGAACAACTGTGGGTTGTGCATTACTCAGAACATTGCATTTTAGACATTACAGGCCTTTGACTTTTGGTCTGTATAGCATTTTGCCTAGGTGCTAGGGTTAATTATTCCCCTATATAGGGTTACATTTGCTATTTATTCTGGCTTCAACTTCTTTGTGACTCTGATTGTGATTTTCTTTTTGGACTTATTCGTGATTTGCCAATTCAACCCTTAAGAATAAAAAGAATCTTTTCAGGGTTCATTTTTTATTTTTATTTTTATATCTTCTTCCTCCGGTTCATTGCAACTTATTGTCATGGATCTCAGTAAATTGTTATCTGGTTTATGCTCCGACAAGGATGACTTAAAAATTTTTGGCATAGGAACTGAACATACAGAAAAGGTGGATTTGGTAATCATGGATCCAGTTGACGGTTATGTAAAACTTATTCTTTCAATTAGGTAAACAAATTAAGATGCTTAGAACAAACATTTGGCACAGTAAATTGTTTAAAGCTTACCAAATACAGAATATATCCCCTAGAGGATTGAGATGTAAAATCCAACCACTAGTGGGTACACCGGATGAAACTCTGTTGAAAGATTGGCAACAAGCACAACAGGAGGCTGCCATGATTAGAGTTAATATTTTGGCCTCTTTCTATGAGAGAACAATACAGAGTAATATTATTGAAGTAGAAAACATGTAACAACCTGAAACGGTTTGAACATGAGGCTAGTTTTCAGGGTTGTCTTGGCAAATTATCTAAAGAAATCTCTATTTTGGAAAATAACCTTAAGAAAAGAAATTGCATAAATTTGCCCGATAAGGAAGATTATGATAGGGGCAAACAATTTGATTCACAAAGGGGTGTGAGGTTTGCTCATGGTACCAAGAATGCTTCATTTATAAAAAGACCAAGGTCTATTTTAAAAAAGACTGGGCCTAGCTTTATTACCTCTGGTGAGGATTCTTCGACTACTGACACTGAGACACCTAATATTGGTGATTCTCCAAATGCTAAAAGGGGTCAAGGACTGAGGTCCCTTTAGGGGAAAAACACAGGGCAGGAAGGAAACACAGAGGTCAAAACTTAGAAGAGCTCTTCATGTCGATAGTGAAGTAAATCATTCATGCACTAATGTTTTAAATATTTCAAGTCACATTTTGACTGATGATCAATATTCCCTTCTTAATAAAGGTCTTGGTTTTATACCTGTTTTTTTCACTGATGAAAGTATTTTGGTTTCTGATACAATGGATTTTTGTAGGAAAATTAACCTGAAATTATTTTTTCAACAACAAGATCAAACTGACAATGCTCAAAGATCATCTGATTTTAGATTTCACAAATCTACATTTAACCCTCCCATGGATAAACATGTTGCTGTTTTCCAGCAGGCGGTTATAAAGGATATACACTTCAATTTGGGTTCTGTTGACACTATAAAGCATAACATGTCTAGGAAGGAACAAATAGCACTCACACAACTCAGAAATAATACGGATATTGTTATTATTTCTGCCGACAAAGGGGGGCGGTGGTGGTGATGGATACTGAGTATTATGTGAATGAAGGTCTTAGACAACTTTCCAACCATCATCATTACATGAAGATGGAGATTGATCCTACTCCAGGTTTTGCCTTGGAAATTAATGAATTTTGGAAAAGGCTGTAGAATCTGGAATTATCTCTGATAAAACCAAAACTCATTTGACGGTTAAGGATCCTGCGAAACAACAACTTTATCTACTTCCTAAGATTCATAAGTCCATTGATCAGCCACCAGGCAGACCGATTGTATCTGGCATTGGGTCACTCACTGAACCCTTGTCTGTTTTTCTAACTGATAAATTGAAACCACTGTTAACATGTGTTAGAGCAAGAATCAAGGACACGACTGAATTTTTGCAGATAGTCTCCGAGTCTCAATTGGACCCTGAATGGCTTATGTGTACCCTTGATGTATCCTCGCTTTATACCAGCATCCCTCATTGGGCGGGTATCAATGCCTTGGAATACTGGCTAAATAAAACCAATTTATACCCCCCAGGGATGAACACCTTATTGTTGTGTATGGCTGAACACATTTTAACTAAAAATGTTTTTTATTTCCAACAAAACTGCTATTGGCAACTACAGGGTAGGGCTATGGGTGCATCCTTTGCACCCATTTATGCTGATCTTTTTATGGGCTACATGGAAGATATGATTTTATATGACCCTTTGCATAACATATATCTACCTGAGATTGATATATGGAGAAGATACCTGGACGACTGTTGGCTTATATGGAAAGGAGGTGAGGAATACCTCCAGGAATTTATTCAACATTTGAATGGGAACATCTGGGGTATCGAATTCACTGTGGAATATAATAGGAGTGCAATCAGTTATTTGGATGTCAATTTAATTCAACAGGAGGATAACACTCTTAGAACGTCCGCATACAGAAAATTCTCACAATATAATACCCTTCTACATGCTGATAGTTTCCATCCGAAACATATTATTCGAACATACCGAAATCACAGTTTGTGCGGATGAAAAGGATTTGTTCCTCAGTGGATGATCTTCAGAGTCATCAAATGGATCTAACCAAGAGATTTTTGTCCAGAGGTTATTCCACTCGTACTATTGAGTCAGCAGTCCAATTTAGTAATGCTAAATCCAGGAATTCTCTTCTCCAATACAATACTAAAACTCATAATGAGGAATCAGATATATGTAGATTTGTTACCACTTATGGCAGGAATAGTGCCAATTTAGTAAATATTATTAATACTCATTGGAATATATTGAATTCTCATCCATTGTTGGAAGATTATCTCGGAGAACGATGTTATTTTTCCTATAGGAAAGGCAAAACTTTAGGGAATTTATTTTCACACTATAAAAAAACCAGGGTCATGGATCACACTCCAACTCAAAGAACACTTACTGGAGATAAACTTTCAGGCATTTATCCATGTGGACATTGCAGTTTTTGTAACTATATTTTCAAAACTACTTCTTTCACTAGTAGGAACACTTGTCAAATATACGACATACAGTTTTTTGGTAACTGCAGTTCAGACTGGATTATTTATCTTGCCACATGTACATGTCATGCATTTTATATTGGCCAAACGTCTAGACAGTTTCGTGTCAGGATCTCTGAACACCTTGGTGACATTAGAAACAGAAGATTAACTAATGCACTATATAGACATGTTATCAAACATCCCACTGCCAAATTTACATTCACCATCATTGATCATATCATAGGGAATCAATCTTTTAAAACAGGTTGGCATGATATCCTAAATACCAAAGAAAAAGGTGGATCATTAAACTTGGGGGGCTTTTCCCTGCCGGTTTAAATGATAAATTATAAATTGTAATTATCCATCACTTGCATTACGTATATGTACTTATTTCTTATCAGGTTGCATTGCTTAGGTTTTTGCATTTCAGATCATTTTAGGATACTGTGGCTGGTATTCAACACCAGAATTCTTATAACCTGACTTTTGTTTCGGGTTTATTTTTGGGCATTTACCCTTTATTGTATGTTTCTTATTAAGTTTGTTTATTATCATTGATATACCAGCATACTGTGTCTCTTTGGATTTTTTCATTATAATCTGGAGATATGCATGCAACTCAGGCAAACTTTTTTGTTTACTGAACTATGTATTTTTCAATTACTTTTGCCTTGATTGTATTTTTCAATTACTTTTGCCTTGTTTGCATTTTTGACATATCAGGAAGTGATGTCATATAGATGCCTTAAAGAACATTATATAAGATGATGACTAAGTGCTTTTTGCTGACTATACTACTGATGAAAGCCTTGCTGCTGAAACCGGTCTAGTTTCAGTTTTATTAAACTACTTTTGAACCTTCCTTGGTGCTGGCCTTTTTTCTGATTTTGGGTCTAACAAGTGCTCTTGCCGTGCACCAGCCTAACTTGCTAGCTCCTATACACTACATCAGTTTACATATGTCAGCTAATGTAGATTTGTCATTTGATTTAAGTTTTAGTTTTAGTTCATTAGTTTCTTTTGTATGTCTACTAGTTTTTTATCCCACTCTTTCCTTTTATTCATATATCGACATTTGACTTTACCATGTAAGTCTACCTTTAAAGTGTCTCATAGGATAATATCTGAAACATCTCCATTATTATTGGCATCTAGGTAAAGCTTTATTTCATCTAGAAACCATTCTTTAAATCCTTGTACTGTTACTAGGTAAGCATGTAGCCTTTGGCAGAAGTTTAAGGGGTCAGTATTAAGTGTTACATTGAAGGTGATAGCATTGTGGTCAGACATAGGGCATGTCAGCATTACATTATCAGTTTTGGCCAGTAATGAACTGGTTACAAAGATTTTGTCTATGTTGGTCTGTGTGCCAAATCTGTAGGAATAGTGAGAATACTTTAGGGAGGATAATATTTTTATACCATGAATGTAAATTAGGTTTCTGTCTTTTATATAGTTGTTCAAGTGCTTGGCAAAAGGGGACATCTTGAAGGGCTTAGAGTTTGTGGTATCAGTGGAGGACAAGATACAATTAAAATCACCTACTAATAGTAACTTACCTTTACACTTTAATGTTATGGTGTCTAAATGTTTTTTTCACAGTTTTAATCCCAATACATGGTATCCAGTAGGCGTTTGCAAAAGTGTACATCTTTTTATCTAGTTTTATAAGACTAAAGCAAATATACCATCATTGTTTGAGTATGAGTCAACTATTTCTGGAATTCTAATTGATTTTCTGTGTAAAATTAGAACACCTCTTCTTTTGTGGTTGTAGTTTGAACTTACCAAAATCTTATACTCCTTAAAGGTTAATTTGTTTATACATTTTGTTACGAAGTGGGATTCCTGAATGAATGCAAAATCTGCTTTATGTAGCATTAGATATTTGTTGAAACTACTTCTTTTCATGGGGTTGTTCAACCCATTGACATTAATAGATATAATGATAAATATTATCATTTAATGAAGACTGCTGTTATGAGTAAAACTGAAAAGTGTTTTCCTTGATTCATTATGACAAATGCATTTTTTAAAACTGTTATGGATGATTTAAAAACTCTAAATTTGAAAATAAAACTGTATATTTTAATAACCTTCTGCATGGATAAAATATATCCAGGCTTACTATATCTCTCACAGAAGCCACAAACTAACCCTCTCTGACATCTACTGGGAATTCCTAGCTACTGCAGGTTAATAGCAAGCAGAAGGGAAACTGCAAAAACACACAAAAGGAAAATTTCAATTTAATATACTATGTATGCATGAACTAAGAACATGACGCTGTATACAATTTCTTAAAATTCTTTTTATCTGAACACACTAAGATATATTGATTAATCCTAATAATTGTTTGTTGCTATGAGTAAATACAGAACTGTAATGCCATTAAAGCAGACAGGAAAAAAAGATACATTTAAAACTGTCACTGTTAGAAACATATTTGTAATTCTTATTTAAATATAAATATAATTCAGATTAAATAAATCACTATTTACAGTATAACATATGCTTATAAGACTTTTTAGATAAAAATAATTGCTAAATGAATGAAAATACAGGTCAAATGATCATTCTTGAATCTAATTAGCTGTTAAAGTTTAGTGAAGAGAAACAGGTTAAGAAGTCATGCCTACTTCATGGAAGAAAGCACAGATTGTTTCTCATGAGTCTGTAAGCTAACTGAAGCCTTTAGAAGCTTGAACTTGTCACAAAAGTTGTCAAAATTCCATCAAAAAAGTAAGTAGGCAGGAGTGTTTTAGTAAAGTGAAGCTTTTAAGCATAACTTGCAAAATGATGAATATTTAAAATAAAGGCTCCAAATTACCAACCATATGGTGGTGGTGTTGCAGTAGCATTGTCACCTCACAGTAAGACATTGTCCTGTTCGATTCTCAGCTAGACCGTCTTCTGTGTGGAGGCATGCGTGAATGGGCGCTGGAAGGTTGTGCATCAGAGCCGCAACTAACTGGGAAAAAGCTGAAAGACACAACAGCACAGATTGTTTCTCATGAGTCTGTAAGCTAACTGAAGCATTTAAAAGCTTGAACTTGTCACAAAAGTTGTCAAAATTCCATCAAAAAAGTAAGTAGGCAGGAGTGTTCTAGTAAAGTGAAGCTTTTAAGCATAACTTGCAAAATGATGAATATTTAAAATAAAGGCTCCAAATTACCAACCATACGGTGGTGGTGTTGCAGTAGCATTGTCGCCTCACAGTAAGACATTGTCCTGTTCGATTCTCAGCTAGACCGTCTTCTGTGTGGAGACATGCATGAATGGGCGTACCTTCGTTGAAGGTTGTGCGTCAGAGCCGGCAACTCGGCATGTAAAAATCTACTGCCAATCATTAGCGGACCGGAGTTCCGCTGTGGTGACTTCTAACCGGGAAATAGCCGAAAGACACAACAACAACAGCACATCTATAACATACATTAACTAAATGGACCACATTGCAGAAGTTCAGTTAAGTAGGAAATGTATATATAATAATAAAATGTCATCACTTTCTTTTTAATTACTTAACACTAACACAGTAAGCATTTCTTTCTCCTGCAGTGATTAAATACTATGACACTATGACTAAAACAGAAAGGGAAGGCACATACATGAAGAAATAAGTATAGGATATAAAAGAAATATATATAAATATATGAAATGGGTAAGTGATTTTATACCATTTCACTAGTGCTATGCCATGTATATAAAGAGATAAAAGTATAAAATAGTATTTTGCAGTTGGATAAGATTTTGATTTACTTGAATTTTGAGTAATATATATATTATTTATAAAGTTAGCATTGTTGTGGGAAAGATAATAGGAGAGAGAAAAAAGTTATATCACCTTTTGTGTATGATTCCACATTATTTAGAAGGGAGAAAACAAAAACTTGCATGAAATGTGAAGTTATGTATAATCATTTGTCTCTGGGTTTCTTTTTTTTTTCTTTAATAGTCCACTCATTTTTGAAGCTTGTCTTTTTAAGTTCATTGAAGAATCCATGGGTTCAGGTTGACTTAAAAGGTTCTTTTTTTGGACAACATGGATGCTTCTTCGAGAGAGTCAAAAGTTTTCTTTCCTTTTTGCAGGGATAGTCTTATTCTTGGTGGGAATATGAGTTGTGCTTTCATTCCTTCCTTTTTTAATGATTTTATTAGCAGGACACATGCTCTTCTTTTGGACATTATAATGGGTGAAGAGTCATTGTCAAACCTAATAGTCTGGTCACCAATTTTAATGGAGCAAGGGACCAGGCAGTTCTTAAAACAAGGTCTTTGTTTTGAGTGGAAATAAATCTTACAATAATAGATCTTGGACAGCTATTTTTACTGGATACAAAAGTTGTAGTTAAAGACTTGTGTCCCTTTTTTATCTTGAAGGATAGTGCTTCAGGTAGGTTTAGGATTTTAGGAATCCAAGAAGTCAGGAAATTAATCATATTGTCCCCCTCCATCTGCTCCAGGATGCCATAGATTCTTATGTTGTTTCTCCTGGTTCTATTCTCAGTGTTGTCTATCTTTTCAATGAGTCTGGCATTTTGTTGAAGAAGAACGTCTATGTTTTTCCTCTCTTTCTGTTAACCTGTAATCTATATCTATTACAGAATCTTCCAAAGCAGCAATCCGGGCAATTTGTTGTTTAAGGACTTTATTTAATAAGGTTATTTGCTTGGTGGTATCTTCTTTTATATTGTCCACTTTTAAGTTTAAATTCTCTATTTTACCCACCAAGTCTTGAACTGTCGTAAGGGCTGCCTGTATGTATTTCTTCATTGTAGTTTCTTGCTGAGAAAATTTGGAGCTGCTCATCTTCCTTTATGAATGTGGTTTCAATGTCCCTTTTATTCGAAAGTTTGACAGGAAAATATGAAAATTTTAGCTTAAAAATTATACCAATCTGTAGCTTATGACTTCCAGAATCTGATTTTAGTAGTTTCAGGTCTTTGTTGGTGAAAGTAAATAAAAAATCTTGTCAGGAAAAAATGAAGACTACAGAGCTCAAGAACTCTGCTGCTTTCAGCTTGGCATCCAAGCCACCCTCCACACTGGGTTTTCATGCTGGCCAAAAGCATTTATTAAATGTATCCGGTTTCTTTGTCCACCTCTCTGTTTCCTAGGTGATCCAGTATTAGCAATGCTGCACTTCGCGCAAGCCACATAAGCACAGCCAAACTTGTATTCCTTTGTTTGCACTATGCTGTACATCATGAAAACAGTGGTAAAAAAAAAATAAAAGTCAGAAAATAAATGGAAAGGCAGACATACACGAACTGAGCAAAAACAAGGTATGACATACACATTACAAAATTATACTACACGTCAGATATTTATACATAGTTCAGGATTTGAACTTTCACACCACTGCAGATTCAGCAAACACAATGGATGCCTTGGCCCTCTTTGCCACACAAACAACTTTGTAGCAAAGAACTGAAGTAATTGTTCACACAAACGTATGCATCAGAATGTATGCTGCTATGAGATCTTCAGCTGTGACTTGCACTTTTAACCCTCTATTACATTTGGACATAGTTCACTTACTGATCACACAACCTGTTAGGATTCTGTTGTCAAATATACAGCTTTGGCTTACTTGTCTGTGTTTCTTGGTACTTCATCAGTTATCTGAGCAGTACTGTCAGACATTCAAGTGCGTAAGGCATACATATCCTTGGCCTTAAAATGTGTGCATATATTAACTGGGAGTTATATGATCTGCATTTGCCAGCAGGTGAAGGCCAGGTGGGATGGTACAAAGAGCAATGTACTATTCATTGGGGGGGGGGACTATTTCTGAGTTATTTTTAAGGCACAAGCAAGGCTACACTGCTGTTGGGGGTGAAGCTCATGTACTGTTATGTCACAAACAAGCACAGCCTGTATTTTTGTGGGTAAGCAAAGTTGATACTGCTATAACACAAACAAGGATATGATGACATTTTACTCTCCTTGTTCTGCTTCCTGCCTGTTGTTTGATCTTGGGAAGGGTTGTGAAGTCAGAAACTGCAATGTGTATCAGTACTGTCTAACTTCTCTCTTTACGGATTGTCCAGTACAAAGGTATGGTGGAAAAATAAGACCATGTAGTGAAAATCAGTATACTTTAGAGGTAGGACTGTGTGAATCTTTCACCCCGAGGCCTAGTATGCACTGATGAACACATATGAGTAAAGTCAATGTCTCTCTGTCGTTACATGTTAAATTACTTTTTGCATAAATCCACAACACTGTTTACTTAATTACTGTTCCATCTACTAAATACCAGGGTATGCCATAATATCATTCAAAAACTACACTCTAGATTCAGGGCTTACCTTGCAAATGTAGCAGTAGACACATTTTGAGTTCAGGGCTGACTCTGTCTGATGCAAGGAGTACACAGTCAGTACATGTGGAGGTACAGGTTGTGTGAGTTGCCTGGCATCAGTTTTACTATATGTGAGAGCAGGAGAAAAGTAATAGGCACCTAGGTGGTCAGTGAATGTGCTATGCATTGTTTTTTAGCAAAAGGAAGGGCAAACTGAACACGCCTATGTCTACCTGCAGGCACAGGAGCTGGTGGTTCCTCCTCTGAGCCCTCCTTTGACTGTGGCTGTGGTGACGTAGGCCTTGGTGGGGGGATGTGTATCGCTTCACCTAGCTGATCATGTTGCAGCTGTTTCCGCAAGATCAGATTGTGTAGCACAGCACATACTGTGAAGACTTATGCATGTGTCTCTGGATTATACTGCAGAGCTCCACCAGATGTATCTAAACACCAGAACTGTGACTTCAACAGCCCAGACACTTGCTCTATGATGCTTCTGGTTTGGGAGTATGCCTCATTATGCTGTTCTTCTGTGTGTGTGTGTGTGTGTGTGTGTGTGTGTGTGTGTGTGTGTGTGTGTGTGTGTGTGTGTGTGTGTGTGTGTGTGTGTGTGTGTGTGTGTGTGTGTGTGTGTGTGTGTGTGTGTGTGTGTGTGTGTGTGTGTGTGTGTGTGTGTGTGCTATTATCCATGGTTCCAGTGCATATCCATCATCACCCAATAAATGGCCCTGTAGGATGTCCCCCCTAGCAAACATCTAATAAAGCTGTAATGTGTGCAAGCTATGGTAGTCATGATAACTGCCAGGGTTGCCAGCACCCACATTCAAGATTATTCCCTGGGCATTGCACACAACTTGGCAGTTGATGGAGTGGTATCTTGCGCGGTTAATGTAGATTCAACCTTGCTCACCAGGTGGTGCCTTGATGTGTACATGAGTGCAATCCATTGGCTCCCCATATTTCAGGGTAGTGCACTACAGTGTAGAACTGTTGCATATTGATAGCCCTCTCTTCAGCACTACAGGGAAAACATATGTGCTCACTGGCATGTATGAGCATAGCATCCAGGAGTTGGTGGAGGATCCTGGATGCTGATGTCTGTAACACACCCATCATGTCCCCAGTTGGTCTTTGAAAAGTACCAGTAGCTAATATTCTAAGGGCTACACATACCTTAGTTTCCATTGGGATGGGTTCCCTCGATTGGTTCTGGCTCTGAGTTGAGGATGGCAAAGCTCACAGAGTTCTTGTAAGGTGTTAAGGTGTCCCTGTCCAGCCTGTAACTCTCTACAGTCTCCAGGCCATGTAGCATCTAATAAGTTACCCAGGGCCTGAACACTCTTCTCCTTCTCAGCCTAGGCCTATTGTCACCAGCACCAGCAGCATTGACTTCAGCCTGTAGCACATGCAGATGTAGAATAGCTGCAGCAGCCTCTAGCATTGTGTTAAATAACATTTCCTTGTCTGTACTCCAATGGTATTGAAGTGTTTAGGAAAACAAGAATGGAGATTGCATGGATGCATTATAGCACCTAGCATTGTGTTAGATAAAATTACCTTGTCTGTACTCCAATGGTATTGAAGTATTTAGGAAAACAAGAATGGAGGTTGCATGGATACTTTATACCACATAGAATAGCTGCACCATGTTTGATTGGTTCATGTAAATGGAGTTCACCTGCTTATACTGTAATTGGCATCTATTACAAACACCTGCTGCTTGCTCATTATTGTGCTAAGTGCACCTCCTTGTACCCTTGCATACCTTCACACACCCCCTGCACAGTTTTTCATAAATAAAGCAAGCATGGCAAAATTGTAATTACTTTCCTCCATTCTCGTAATATCGCACAAACATTCAGTATAAAAAGGAATGCTTGCCCACCCTGTACTCAAACTGAAGACCTTCTGCACTCTAGCCTTACACATACACATGGTGCCACAGGATTATTTGCAAGACAAGCACTGCAAAAGCTGCCATTCAATCATTCTTCCATTGTTGTGCAAGTGAGGAAATTAACAAATGTACAAAAATTATTTGAAACAGAGAAGACACATTTTACAACAAAATTCCGAGAATAACGTATGACCTGTGATTTGTGCATAGCTTACATGCGCCTTCACCCTCCAAAGACTGACCTGTACAACTTTGACAGTGTAACCTGACACAACCCACTGATGTCATCACTCACTGTTGACATCCATTGAAAACAAAAACACTGTGGAAGTGACTACACGGAGTAAACATCCGTACAGGATTACTCTGTTTTTGGATTTAGCAATACCAATGAGTTTTTACCTAATTTGCATCTTCACCATGCTGACAGCCTGGAATCTACATGGTTAGTAGCTGTGTCAGCTGAGAAAATGCATGGGAGCACAATGTTGTAAACACAAGGGAGCCTATTCCTTTGCCCATGTATCTGTTACATACTAAATATGCTTACGGTACAATATAATACTTTATTTCAGGATGTTCAAACATTGTAATAGCCTGCATTATGTACACTTATATTTTCTTTTGGGGATGTGGGAGCAGTGGTGCATTTATGTCATGGCTCTGACAAATGTATTTTCTATTTTGTAAATGTGATATTCTGGCATCCACATTGTGTAATTAGGTCATAATATGTGTGGAGTTGCATGTTGAAGTCAGGTCTGTACAAAATTTAAGAGCTTTTCCTTGCTCTTGTTTCTGTGTAGACTCCTTTCCATGGCTGTATTCAAAAAGTTTACGAATACACGCCCACACAAACACAGATTCTACACAGTTACTTTAGAGGTTGTTGAATCACTCCAACATGCTGATTTGCTTCAATAGCATAGAATTCAGCTACTTATGCTGTAATTTGCATGCCATGAAAGTTTCCGGATTTGCACATGAGTATGCAAATTTACTGAATCTAAAACTTGTTGAGCCCATGTGCGGATTGAGCAGTGATACACACACAGTAAAAATTATTGCATAGGCTTTCATGAATTCCCCCATAGTTAAAATAACCAAAAGAAAATCAGAACTTAGACACTATGCAAATAAAACATATAAAATGCCACCAATACAAGGAAATATGAAAAAAACACAAAATAAAGGCCAACATTATATAAAAACACACATAAATTAGTAAACAAAGAAGTAAAACAAAATTACATCATGAAATACTTTACCACAGACTATCATGAGAAAATATAACACATTTTTATTTGGTTATTTATGTATTTTTTCATTTATTTAAGTAAATGTGGGTAGGTGGGCTACTTTAACAACCATTTTCAGACATGACTCAGGCACAAAGGCAGCAATAATACAAAATGACATGCAATGACATACATATAGAATGTCGCGGTGGTGGTGCTGCGGTAGCGTTGTCGCCTCACAGTAAGACATTGTCCGGTTCAATTCTCAGCTAGAGCATCTTCTGCGTGGAGACATGCGTGAATGGGCGTACCTTTGTTGAAGGTTGTGCATCAGGGCTGGTAACTCGGCACATAAAAATCAACTACCAATCATTAGCGGACTGCTGTGGTGACCCCTAACCAGGAAAAGCCGAAAGACACAACAACATGCATATAGAATGTCATTAATTTTGATTCAACACTAATAATGAATCAAGCAATATTCCATCCATCTATCCACAGCCCTTTTTTCCCATTTTTACATATGGGATCAATGTGTCACATCAACAGTGACAATCATCAAGAGCCAACGTTGAGACAGCAGGGTGGCTAGCCATGCCATGGTTGTTCTTCCATACCACACACATGCACACACACACTCACACCTATGGCCAATTTAGTGTGTTCGAACCACCTACTGCATGTCTTTAGAATGAGGAAGGAAATTGGAGCATCCAGGAAAAAAATACATGAACATGGGGAGCACATGCAGTCTCAACATAGAAGGCACCTCAGCTGAGACTCAAACCAGAGGACCTCTTACTGTGAGGCACCAACACTACCCGCTATGCCACTGATTCTTATTATTTTATTGAAATGGCATTGATAGGAGCATTGTGTGACAGGTTACAAGATTTGCAGCACATTATTTAGAGATATAGTAAACAGTGCTAACAGTGATTTAGTAATATTTGTAGAATGAGTTGATTTTGCATTGATTGGCACAATTTGGAAAGCACTGATCTGAACATTTTATGAATGCTCACCATGTTTATGATTTATTTATTTATCTATCTGTCTATCTTTTGTTGACCATATTAGTCTCACTTGACTAGTGGTGCCTTTTTGGGTGAGATTATGTAGGCAGAGCATTATTTACAAGAATTGCTATACCTTATAGCCTAGGCTATTGTCTGAGAAAGTTTCTAAATTTATTTATTTATTTATTTTTGCAGCTTTTTCCCTTGCTGTCTGACCATCAGCTGCCTTCTAGCCAAACAGCCTGTTTGTTCCCTTTCACTGGGGTGAGAGTCAACCAGGTGGGGCCATCATTCAGACAGCCAACTGGGATGTTTCACATTTTTTCTGTTTTTCTCCATGGCCCTAACTCTAAACGTTTCGTTAGGTGCCAGGGAGATGCATGCAGCAGGCAGGATGTCTCCTCACTTTTGCAAGGGGCATTCCCTCCAAGTACCCTACCCCTCTCTGCAGAGAATGAGCAATGGTCTCTCTGGTGTCTGCTAGTGTGCCCCAGAGTGCATGCAAACCCTTCCCACCCATGGTAGACGTAGGTGGGCCACATTCTTTCACTCTTCACCCTCCCAACCTGACCCCTCCTGTCCCAGGACCACTATTCAAATCCCAGTTACCTGGATCATAGTAATTGCTTTATTCCTTAGTGCCATGGAGCCAGGGATTGTGTCATATTTATTAACATGCTGCTTAGAAAAAGGGTGTAGGCTTTATAGTTAGAACTGTTAATAAATAAATGGAACTGATCTGAAAGAAAATACAAAAAAGTAGGTATAGAACAACCAATAATATCAAGAGAATTTATTGTAGACCCAACTATAAAAAAAACTACATAACTATCACAATGAAACAAAAGGAGAACAGAACAAAATAACTGAAACTATAAAGAGGACACTGTCAACACAAAAATGACTACAAATAAATTGTTCATGTAAGAAAATTCTGATAAATATTCTCTTATGTATTCAAATCCTATAGCATCTGGAATAATGGTAAAAAGAAATTTAACCTCCAGGATTGCAAATAAATAGGACATTCTGTCATGACATGACTGTCATTACACTATAGTCTGTGTATTATCAGAAATTGCTAACATGAACTTTACATAAATGAATACCACCTGTAGAGTGCTGTCAATTGTTTTAACCAATAATGTTTTCTTATTTCAGGAGCAATATTTTTGTAGACTAAAGGTATAGCTTTGGGTACCCTCATAGCCAATACTTATGCCAAATAAGTATTGGCTACTTGGGTAAAATTTTTTTCAATGAATGTAATGAGTTTTTGAACCACCTACTCTTTTATAATAGGTTTATGGATGACATCTTCATTTTATGGGGTAGTAACATACATAACCGTGATCTATTTATAACTTATTTAGCACACACTACTAATTTGCAAAGTTTCAATTAATATATTCAGATGCCAATATTAACTTTCTAGACATTCCCTGGGATTCATTAACAATCATGTAAGCCTCACTCCGAGCCTACACCATTTAAGCATGTTAGTGCGATAAGCAGCAGCGCTAACTGAATATGTATGCTTCTCATCATGCCTACACATTTGCAAGCAATTTTTCATGGTCAGCAATACTTTTTATGGCCATGGAAAGATGCTTGTAAGCATGAATGCAGAATGTAAACAGAATGGCTCCCCTATAGGCAAACCTTATAAACGAGCACACACTGTAGCCCAGAAATATTAAAGGAAAGTACAGGGAAAGAATTCTGAAGGAGAAGAAGTAAAAGAGGGGCATTATACACAAATAATATGGTTGTACTGTGGAAGTAATTAAGAGGGTAGGGGAAATGGGGAAAGTGTAATCAAATACTGCAGGCAAATGTGCTGTAGTGTCAAAGAATCATTTTCAACACAAATCCTTCCATATTGGTATAATGATAACTAATGTGAATGATAATACATAACTTATGGACATAAATAAAAACAGACATTTTAACAAAGGGTGTGAGAGGGATATAAAGCTTCAGTGTAACATAGAAGAGTTAATGTAATATACATGTGAAAATGCTGAGCTGAGAAAACAGTTAGGAAGGACAGAAGATTAATTATGGGATGAAAGCATAGGCTGCAGTTATTGCATATGAGATGTAAATACAGGGAATATATAAATGCAAGCCAACACCACTGCTGTATTCTCCACCTCACCATGTATACACAAGAACAAATTAACCTTACAGCTGTTGCATCATGCACATCATAAAAATGGACATGTTTTTGCAAATAAATGTTAGTGGCACTCACAGGAAAAGGGTTTATCACCATAGCTCTCAGTCATCCCAAATTAACTGGAAGCCCCTGTCTTTAAGCTGAAATCAGCTTATTTTCCCAAATTTGGGTGCAAGTACTACCAAGATTTATGGTAAAGCAAGCTCTGTTCTGGCTGTAGATGTTTCAGCCAATCAAAGTGTTGCTTTACTATGCCTGTATTACATGCAGCCGGCCTGCTTCATTTCCTGAGTTGTACGGAAGTGGCTTCAGCAGACCTGCTGTGGTTCAAGTGTTCAATCAGATCCACTTAGTCTGCATGTCAAGGCAGCATTGTCATCGGCATGGTGGAGCTAATGGTCAAGGT